>NC_037337.1:32331256-32548756 GCF_002263795.3 Bos taurus
GTTTCCAGAAGCCTCGAGAGCTTGCAGCATGACTCTTTGTAAACCCGATCTCTCACTTTGGCACAGTATCGTGCTGCCATTGTGCTCAGCGACTTGCTGAAAGATTAATTACAACTGAAGAGATGTATCTTTTAACTGTCTCATTACATAAAGAATTCATAGTGAAGTTAACGTCCGCATAATTTAATGATATACGAATTTTAATTATATAGTACACTGTTAATTGTATGGCTATTTTTAGAGCAGGCTACTAACTTGTTCATTTAAATGAATAGCTCATTTGCTTGAGGGACCAAAATGTAGGCTTTCTTGAAAACCTAGGGAATTTTGAGACCTCCGTAAAAATATTCTAACCTTGTAGGATATCTTTATGGTATTTGTCTTTCCGTAAAATGAGACTGACCTGTACCTTGCCTTCATTGCTTATTAGGTTGTCTGACACACATAATTTTGACCTTTTTTTTGGTGATTAATATAGTATAAGAAAGACCTCTGTGTTGGATAATGGGCAGAAATTGAATAGCTGTGTTTTCCTTGAAAGTTGTTGAGATTTTTCTAAAGAGAATTAAACGAAAGTTATTTCTGAATAGAAGCCCTGTCCCTGGCTGTAATTAGTCACATGGGCTTGGTTCCCAGGAAATGTTTCTTTCAACCTACCGAAAATGCATGAATTTTCATATTGTCTAACTTATCTTGTAATTCCATCTCTGCTTCCCCATTGACCCTTCTCCTAAAATTTAAGAAATCTAAGGTTTAGTTTGTTCTTTTCCCATTAGATTAGGGAGCCTGCCCAAAAGAGTGCAAGTTCATGCCTTCGTACTGTCTCCCTTTCCATGAATCCTTCCAATCCTGGGTAACGCTTTTAATGACTTAGAATTAACTGCTTTCTAATTATGCACTGCGGCAGACACCATGGTGTGGTATGGGTCTTTGCCAGCACTGGAGATATAAATGAGCAGACTACCAGAGGAAACTACTGGAAAGGCTTCTTGAAGTCATCAACTTGTAAAACAGAGACTTACCCCTATCTCACTGACCACTACAAACTCGATCATTCCAGCTGTAGTATCTCTTTTAAGAACATCCATTTTTTCTCTTTTATGTAACATAAGACCCTTGTGATCTGCTGGATTTTCTAGCTGCCCCATAAGATTTTGGTAGGTCTTTGCTGCCATTAACTTTCTCCCCTGACCTTGAGCTGCAGTCTTCTCTTTACCTGTGACTCAAATCTCAATGTCGCCTGACATGCTGGGCCCCAGTAAGCTTAGAAAAGAGAGCTCATCTTCATTACATGGCCCTGTATTTTCTCTACCTGGAGCACTAAGTGTCTTTGAAACTTTAATTGCTAGTATTTGAATTGGAGGGACATCTAGCAGGTAGGAAACGATCAGTTCTTATAAATATGATGCCTTGATCAGAAACATTTCACATCACCTTTGACTAACATGGGAATAGTGGCGGAGAATAGCCAGGTAACTACAAGCCCAAGTGGCTTGTGCATTTGTATCCTGGCTCCACCACTAACTAATAATGGGACTTTGGGCAAGTTATTTAAATCTCTAATACCTCAGTTTCTTCATATCTAAGATAAGGATAGCCTCCTTGTGAGTACATACTGAAAATTTGATGAATTAATGCATGTGAAGGGTTTAGACTGGTGCCTGGTACACAATGCTGCTGCTACTACTGCTAAGTCGCTTCAGTCATGTCCAACTCTGTGCGACCCCATACATGGCAGCCCACCAGGCTCCTCCCGTCCCTGGGATTCTCCAGGCAAGAACCCTGGAGTGAGTTGCCATTTCCTTCTCCAATGCATGAAAGTGAGAAGTGAAAGTGAAGTCGCTCAGTCGTGTCTGGCTCTTCTCGACCCATGGACTACAGCCTACCAGGCTCCTCCATCCATGGGATTTTCCAGGCAAGAGTACTGGAGTGGGGTGCCATCGCCTTCTCCGTCTGGTACACAATAAACACTCAGTAAATGGTGGCTGTTATTCCTTTTCAGAAGTGGACACTCTTTATAGGATAGGCTGAGTAACCCCACCTTCCCAAATTTTCAAGTGACTTGGTATAAATATTAGACTGGTTTTCTGAAATTTTAGTTTTACCGTATCCACATAACACCATATGCACTAATAATAAAGATACTGTATTTACTTGATATTTTAAAATGTCACTTATTTCCAAAGGGAAATTTATAATTCCATCATAAATGATAAATTAGGTTTTCTTGCCATAAATAGATACCTGTTTAAATAGCATGTAACTGTTTGAACAATTCTTTTGTTATAGTAAAGTCACTTCTGTGCCAGTGTTAAGCATTCTTCTCTTTGGAAGATAAGACATTAGATGTTGTCAACATTTATCTAAAGACCTATATGTACAACGCCCTCTTAGTCTGCTTTTTCTGAAAACAGTTTTTTGAAACACCTACTCTTCTAACAAGAAAAGGTCAAATTAAGTCAAGTCCGTTTGACTACCTAAGAATTGCTGTAACAATAGGGAATTGGGTTTTGAGTAGTTTATTAATAATTTGGTCAGCAATTTGTTGAGTAGCTATTTGTGTAGAGCAATTTTGAGGTGATAGCTGAGAAATATTTTTGCTTTCAGGCATCTTACCAAGTAACCTGACACAAGCAGTTCCTTAGTTCTCCATGTGAACCATGCATGCTCAAAGATGGTGATATTGCATAACCAGATATCTGGTGTATTCATGACATTAATATCAACAGCCTCAGATATGCAGAATATATATACCTTCCTAATGGCAGAAAGCAAAGAGAATCTAAAGAGCCTCTTGATGAAGGTGAAAGAGGAGGGTGACAAAGCTGGCTTAAAACTCAACATTCAAAAAACGAAGGTCACGGCATCTGGTCCTATCACTTCTTGGCAAATAGATAGGGGGAAAATGGAAACAGTGGTAGATTTTATTTTCTTGGGCTCCAAAATCATTGTGGATGGTGACTGCAGCCATGAAATTAAAAGACATTTGCTCCTTGGAAGGAAAGCTATGACAAACCTAGAGAGTGTATTAAAAAGCAGAAACATAACTTTGCCAACAAAGGTCCGTGTAGTCAAAGCTGTGGTTTTTCCAGTAGTCATGTATGGATGTGAGAGATGGACCATAAAGAAGGCTGAGCACCCAAGAATTGATGATTTCAAATTGTGGTGCTGGAGAAGACTCTTGAGAGTCCCTTGGACAGCAGGGAGATTAAACTAGTCAATCCTAAAGGAAGTCAACCCTAAATATTCATTTGGAAGGACTGATGCTGAAGCTCCAATACTTTGGCCACCTGATGCGAGAAGTGGACTCGTTGGAAAAGGCCCTGATGCTGGGAAAGACCGAGGGCAAGAGGATTATAGGGGCAACAGAGAATGAGATGGTTGGATGGTATCACCAAATCAACGGACATGAGTCTGAGCAAACTCCGGTGGTGGTGAAGGACAGGGCGGCCTGGCATGCTGCAGTCTATGCAGTTACAAAGAGTCGGAACTGACTTAGTAATTGCACAACAACAACAACAAAATTTCACTGGGAAGCAGTTAAGAAAAAAGTGTCTAAAAGTGTCCTGAGGGTAGCCATAATGAAACAAACCATAAAGAAATGAAGGAAGATGGAGGTAGACCAAACACAGGGTCATGCTGAAATCTGAAACCTTATGGCTTCAGAACCACTTGTGATCACAGGATGAGCCTAATAGTGCATATAAAAGCCTTTGGATATATAAGGATAAGATTGAGAAAGTATGATGCCTTTTTTCTTGTGCGGTACTAAACATTATCTTTTCCTTCACATTTTTTTAAAGATGTCATGGTTTCAAGTCTTAGCTTCTTGATCACTCTTATGTCAATAGGTGACAAAGTAATATTTAAAGTGACAAAGTGAAGTCGCTCAGTCATGCCCAACTCTTTGTGACCCCATGAACTGTAGCCTACCAGGCTTCTCCATCCATGGGGTTTTCCAGGCAAGAATACTGGAGTGGGTTGCCATTTCCTTCTCCAGGGGATCTTCCCCACCCAGGGATCGAATCCAGGTCTCCTGCATTGCAGGCAGATGCTTTACCCTCTGAGCCACCAGGGAAGCCATTTATTTAATCAAGTGCAAAATGATCAGTAGACAATGAGTTCACTCTACTCCACAATATGAGGGAGAGGAGAACAAGTAGATTGGAAGAATTAATGAAAAACTTTACTGGAGGAGGTGAGAATTGAACTGAACTTTGAGGTTTTGGCAAGGGAAAGATTCAAAAGAATGTCCAGATTTGGAGGATAGAGTCTGTGGTACAATTAAGTATGTTCTTGGCATTAACCATGTGCTGAATAATTTCTGTTGAATGTTTGTTTGTTGAATAAGAGTTGATGGTGTGTACTGGCTGTAGAGCTATAAGTTGCCTGAGACAAGAATCCGATCAGTGTGAATATTCATGCTTTGAAGACTTCTTCCTTTCGTCCTTACATAATACTTTTTTGATGACTCTGGTTCAAGTTATTTCTTACATGATTATGTGCTAGTTAGAGGGCAGAATTATAATTTGTCCCTATAGGATTCCCTAATGTTGAAAGATATTTCTTATTCAGGTTGTTGAATGAGATCAGACTGCTTTAGAGATCATTCCTGTGCTGCAGGAAAGCTTAGCAAGCTGCCTGGAATTCTCAAGAGACATACTTCCAACTGCAAGAGAAAGTAGGCTCCTATACACCACGGGCAATGTTAAGATTGTCCAGAAAAGACACTGGCAAACCAACTCCATGGATATATAACTTGGAACCTTCATAAGCTTGATATCCAAAGACCTTACGCATTTGAGGAAGTGATCCAATTCTAACTGGTATTTTAGGCTTTGCTGTTCTGGAGCTCCACCTCTGGAGCAGTCATGTGGCGAGGCGGAACTCTTGGTGTGCTTGAGAGCAGCCATCTTCCCCATCCAGCTTTTCAACTGAAGGGATTGTTTTGTTTGTTTGTTTGTTTTTCAGTGGAGGAAGAACCAGATTCTAACACCACCATGCCGTCTGCACATCAATTTTCTTTCCAAATGACCAGTCTCATCTTTATCCCTGTAGCATCCCTCCCTCACTTCATCTTGTTTTCTCTCCTGATTGCTACTATCCAGTGTATAGTCAGCCCCATGCTGGCTCACCTGTTGTGCTTAAATCCATTGATGACACTGGATTAGAGGTCTCAGCTATATAGGGTCTTGTCTTTGTTTTATCCAGGTGTAACCTGAGCAGATGGCACCCTTTGCAGTGGGCAGGACTTCCAGTGACCTTAAGAGTGTAGATGATTCATCTGCTTATTTGCCTTGGTTCCTTTCCGCAGTAGCTGGCCACTTATTTGAGCTTACACTAAGGAAAGGAGTAGTTATAAACTTGGGTGTGAGTGTTAGTGATTTGGGTAAAATCTCTGCTTGCTAGATTGCTGGTGCTTGAAATGCCCTAAGTTGGGCATGGGGGTAGGTTGGGGGTGGAAGTGTGGAATCTGTTTCTTCTGTGATTATAGGGATTTCCATCAGGTTCTTTCCAGAGAACATGTTTGATTCTGGGTGGAACAGCCTGAATCCCACAAAGGGGTGGATCAGGGCAGGGAATAAGAAGAGGAAATCTGGCCTTGCCCCAGTTTGCGTGTAGAATAGACTCACTTCTGCTGTCTCTCCAAGGCTGTGGCAACATGTGCCTGGTAAAAGCAGGCTCCTGACTTAACACACACCTCATGAAGTCTTTCTGTTTTTAACCCTCTGGACCATAGAAAGTAACAAATAATGACGATGTGAGGTTGGGAGGTAGAAAGCAGACCATGGTGTGATCTAATACCAACTAAGGCAACAGCCTAACAACTCTAACAGCTCAAGTCTCAAATTGCACGTTAGTGTTTTTTGTGTGTTATTTCATCATCACAATAACCCTGCAAAGTAAGCACCAGTGTTACACTCTTATACCAACGAGGGATCTGAAGGTCACAGACATTAATTAACTTGTCAAGATGCCACAGCTAGCAGGTAGAAGAGCCAAACCAAATCTGATCCTAGACTCAGTGCGTAACCACCATTCCATGTGGTCTCTCCATTTGCAGGTATTATACTGCATCGCTTTGCGAGTTTACCTTTCCTTCAGAAGGCATGTTTTCCCTCTTGTGAGGAAGATGTAAATAAAAATTATGATCTTCTCGTATAACATCTGAGGCTAGATTCTAAGAAGCCATAAACTTCTGCCTAGTTCCTTGGGATGCTTACACTTGGAACCTACCTATCAATTCTAGGGGAAATTCAGGCAGACCTTAGATAGACCCAAATGGGGAAAAACCAAAGCCCCTCTCCCACAGTTATGGCTGATATCACAGCAAGCACAGATCTGCCAGAGCTGTGAGTCATCATGAAAGCAAATTGTCCAGCACCCAAATGATCTACTCCACTTAACACCACCTAAGGAGAAGCTGTCTCATCAAGTCTAGCCCAAATTGCCAAATAATGAGCAAGTAAGGAAATTGGTATTTAAGACCACCCCCCCCACCCACACACACAAATACTACCACACACCGCCACATGCACCAAAAAAAAAAAAAAATGCAAGTCTAAGAAGCCAAACTGATTCTCAACCCCCCAGAAACAAGTTGTCCTGTTTCCCAAGCTTGTTGATTACTGCAGTGCTTTGGTCTATGACACGGTAGCAGGCTTTGGAGCGATCAGGGTAACAATTTATTTTCTAGCCGCCAATAACCATTCTCTCAGTCCCCTGCCTGGCTCAGACACCATGCAAAAGAGAGGACTTCACGAGTGATTTTGGTGGTTCCACTCTCCAGCCTACTCAACATATTTGCCACCTGCCCTTCTTGCAATTGTTTGGGGCTGCAACTTTATGGGAGGACTTTATTTAAATATATATACTTATATAATTTTAACTCCAGAAAAATAACAAACAAGCTTTCTTTTAAACTTCCTATTGGAGGGTTTCCAAAAACTTCAGGAGCATAACAAAATAATTTTTGGTTGTTGGGCTGTGTTGCCATGACAAAGAAATGATAGACCAAAAAAACAACAACAAAGAAATCAAAAAGTGGAGAGAGAATGTGTATTTGGAGTGGTGAACAGGAGCTCATGCCATGTAAGTCCATAAGAATTGTTAGCTTTAGATATAGTCATAAAAGGCCAGGGGCTGGGATTTTTAAACCCCACACCCCCCATCGGGAAAGATGTGCAGCCAGGAGCTGGAATTGAGCTTCAACATATAACCCAAACCATTAAAAAAAAAAAAAAGACTGGGAAACTCCACTTGCCTGGAGAAAATGTCAGGGAGACTTGCTTACTGCCTATGGACTTGGGTTGTAGAGTATTAGGAGGGGAGAGTGAAATTAGAAATAGGTCAGCCATTTGTGGGTATAGGTTCAGATTTGCACTCTTATTTACTGTAGGAAGTCTGAGCTAAGAAATTAACAGTAAAACCAGTCTCTGCAAAAGTAAACATGAAACTACTTTGTCATGGTTATTTCCACAGCGCAGGTCAAACAATTCTTTCTGAAAATAAGCTCACAGTAAAAATTTACAAAGCAAGTGAGGAAACCACTGTCAAAGGGAAGATAGGTAAATAGGTAGGCAGGTCAATAGGTAGGTAGAGAAATGGTATACTATGGACTAGAGATGAGAAAATGAAGACACTATAAATTTAATCTATATGATGACATTTGAAAGCTACAAAATTAATATATGAGCTGATTGAATAAGTAAAAAGAAAGACCATGACTGGATAAACAAAAGACAATAGTATGAAAACACATTGAAAAAACAAAAATAATTTAGAAATGAAATCATTGTCACTGAAATTAAAAGCTCATTTGGTGAGTCAACTGTTGAATTACATACAAGAAATCAAAATTGGAAGATTAGATTAGAACAAAAGTTAGTGGATTCTAGGATGGATCTGAAGAAATCAACTTCAGTATAACACAAGAGATGAAGAGATGGAAAATATAAACACTTTATAGGGGTAGGAGACAGGAGATAAGACCTTCTAAAAGATGTCTAATGTAAGCTTTCCAAAAAAATTGGAGACCAAAGCTAAGATGACTCATTTTTTTCAATCTAGTTAAATGTGTTCATCCTTAGGCTCATGAAAAATAGCTAATTCCAAGCAGGCTAACTAAAAAGAGCCGTATCCAGGTACACAGTGATGAAACTATTGAATAACAAAGGAAATTCTAATAGCAACCAGAAATAAAAGACAAATTACCTATATAGGGATTACTATTAGACTGACAGTAGAATTCTTTCTTCAGAGAAGGCAATGGCACCCCACTCCAGTATTCTTGCCTGGAAAATCCCATGGGTGGAGGAGCCTGGTAGGCTGCAGACCATGGGGTCGTGAAGTCAGACACGACTGAGCGACTTCACTTTCACTTTTCCCTTTCATGCATTGGAGAAGGAAATGGCAACCCACTCCAGTGTTCTTGCCTGGAGAATCCCAGGGACAGCGGAGCCTGGTGGGCTGCCGTCTATGGGGTCGCACAGAGTCGGACACAACTGAATCGACTTAGCAGCAGCAGCAGAATTCTTTTTTAAATTCTATATATTTTTTTATTAGTGGAAAGTTGCTTTACAATTTTGTGTTGATTTCTGCTGTTCAATAGCATGGATCAGTTATAATTATATCCCTTCCCTCCTGAGCCTTCCTCCCCTCCCCGCCATCCCACTCCTCTAGTCATCACAGAGTGCTAGGTTGGGCTGTTTGTTATTTAGGAACTTCCCACTATCTTTTTTAACACATGACAGTATATATACACAGACACACACACATATATATACATACACACACATATATATCTGTGCTGCCTTCTTAATTCTTCCCAGCCTCATCTTCCCCCACTGTGTCTACAAGTCCATTCTCTACTATGTTCATCAGTACTGGTTTTTTTTTTTTTCTTTAATAGAAAATTATTTAATTAGTATACATGTGTTCCCCATCCTGAACCCTCCTCCCTCCTCCCTCCCCACACCATCCCTCTGGGTCGTCCCAGTGCACCAGCCCCAAGCATCCAGCATCGTGCATTGAACCTGGACTGGCATCTCGTTTCATACATGACATTTCACATGTTTCAATGCCATTCTCCCAAATCTTCCCACCCTCTCCCTCTCCCACAGAGTCCATAAGATTGTTCTATACATCAGTGTCTCTTTTGCTGTCTCGTATACAGGGTTATCATTACCATCTTTCTAAATTCCATATATATGCGTTAGTATACTGTATTGGTGTTTTTCCTTCTGGCTTACTTCACTCTGTATAATAGGCTCCAGTTTCATCCACCTCATTTTTTTAGATTCCATGAAGTGAAAGTGAAAGTCGCTCAGTCGTGTCCGACTCTTTGCAACCCCACAGACTGTACAGTCCATGGAATTCTCTAGGCCAGAATACTGGAGTGGGTAGCCTATTCCTTCTGCAGGGGATCTTCCTGACCCAGAAATCAAACCGGTGTCTCCTGCATTGCAGGCAGATTCTTTACCAACTGACCTATCAGGGTCTAGATTCCATATATATGCATTAATATACAATACTTGTTTTTTCTCTTTCTGACTTAATTCACTCTGTATAAGAGATTCTAGATTCATCCACTTCACTACAACTGACTCAAATTTGTTCCTTTTATGGCTGAGTAATATTCTGTTTTATAAATGTACTATAATTTCAGCTATTCATCTGACAATAGAGTTCTCATCAGTAATAGATGTCAAGAGACAATGGAATTATATCTTCAAAGAGCTGATTCTTAGCATGTGATTCTGTACCCAGCTATATTATCATTCAAGACTGAGAACTCAGTGAAGATAGTTTCAGATAAGGCAGAACCAAAGATCTTGCTACTCAGTGATCCTAGCTGAAAGCCCTCATAAATGAGGTGCTTTAGTAACAATATCCAATTTTGAATATTGAATCTAAAATTGGAATGTGGCATTCAAGAAGCAGCACTGAAAGAGGAAATTGACAAACATGTTGATAAGTTTAAATAAACATTGAATGTTTAAAAATACTTTTAAAAGTAGAAAGAGACTATGTAAGTGAAGATTCTCCAGAGAAACAGAACCAAGAGTGTGTGTGTGTGTGTCTGTGTGTGTGTAGAGAGACTGAGCGTGAGAGGGAGACGTCAGCGGGGAGAGAGAGAGATTATAAGAAATTGGTTCACATGATAATAGAGGCTAATAAATCCCAAGATCTATAGTTAGTCAGCAAGCTAAAGACACAGGACAGCCAGTGGCCTAGTGCTGGTCCAAAGACCTGCAGACTTGAGACTCAGGAGGGGCCAGTATTTTAGGTCTAGTTCAAAGCAAGGAGAATGCCGATGTCCCAAATCAAAGGCAGTCAGACAGAAAGAATTCTCTTCTACTCATCCTTTTTCTCAGGGAAGGCAATGGCACCCCACTCCAGTACTCTTGCCTGGAAAATCCCATGGACGGAGAAGCCTGGTAGGCTGCAGTCCATGGGGTCGCTAAGAGTCGGACACGACTGAGCGACTTCACTTTCACTTTTCACTTTCATGCATTGGAGGAGGAAATGGCAACCCACTCCAGTGTTCTTGCCTGGAGAATCCCAGGGATGGGGGAGCCTGGTGGGCTGCCATCTATGGGGTCACACAGAGTCAGACACGACTGAAGTGACTTAGCAGCAGCAGCATGGAAGCTGATGAAGAAGGGAGACTTTCTGGTTGGAATGAGTGCATTCTAAGTTCCTTACACTAAGAATTACCAAGGAGGTATGATTAGATTAGAAAAAATGTTGAGAGAACTGCTAAACAAGTAGATACAAACTATATTATTGGACTTCCCTGGTGGTCCAGTAGTTAAGAATCTGCCTACCAATGCTGGGGACTCAGATTCAGTCCCTGGTCCAGGAGGATCCCACATGCTGCAGAACAACTAATCTCATGCACTCCAATTACTGAAGCCTGTGCTTCTAGAGCCAGTGCTCCTCAACAAGAGAAGCCACTGCAATGAGAAGCCTGCACACCACAAGAAGAGGAGCCCCTGCTCACTGCAAGTATGGAAATGAAGACTCAGGACAGCCAAAAACAAACAAATAAAAATTAAAAAACCGTATTATTGATATTTTTCAGTGAATAAAGACAGAGAGAGGGCATAAAGAAAACGTAATCAATGTAGAGGTAGTAGATAGGAAAGGGGAAGAAAATGGTTACCAGAGCATGGAGAGTAAGAGGGTAGGGTAAGTCCAGATGTCTCAGTTACAGGTAGATTAAACTCACTCTTAAAAAAGGAGAGATTTCCAAATTTGATTTTAGGAAATCTGGCTAAATGCTATTAATAAGAGTCAGACCTAAGACATAATGATACAGTGAAGTTTAAATAAATGAAATACCAGATGTATTAGATAGATACTATTCAAAAGAAAAGTGGTGCAGCAGTATCACCATTAGGTAATTTTATGTTTAACACACACACGCACACACGTGTGCGCACGCACACACACACACACAAGATTAAGAAGGTCATGATGATGCCAAAAGACAAAATTTCATTCTTAGAACAATGAGTTTGTACACCCAACAATATAGCCTCTTAATATAAAAAGCAAACATTGACAGAATTATATGGAGAAGCTGACAAATTGACAGTAGAAGTAGAATAGTACATATGTAGTTTGGAAAATATTAGTAAAAATATAGAAGATTTGAATAATACAATTAAAAATCTTGCTATACTAGACATACCTGAACCCTATACCTCTAAAATAGGAACTACAGTGATTTTTGAAACATTCATAAAAATCGGGTCACATACAAGAACACAAAGAAAGTCAAGCATATATTTCCAAATTAAAATAATTTGGGGGTTGCCACAATCTAATCAAATGGAATATTAAAAATGAAATGCTCTAAAATAATGTATTAATCAAAGATATAAGTCATAATAGGAACTACAAAATATTTGTAAGTGACAACAGAACTTGTGACATGTAGCTAAAAGAGAATTTAGAGGAAAAAATTGTAGCCTTAAAAAGTGTGTTAAAGCTTGAAATTTTATTTAATACACATAGTAAAGTATTAATAAATATAGAAGACTCAAAGAAGAAAGCAGGAAATAATGATCACAAAAGAATAAATGAATTTTGAAGAAGTGGAGGAGTAGAAAAAACCTGAAATTTGTTTTCTTGAAAATACTAATAAAACAAAGCAATTTCTAGCAAATTGATCAACTTAAAAGTTTACACAAATTAGTATTGGGCTATCTTAGTATTAATTGCCAGTCCAGAAGTTAATTTAGAAAGATGGATTCTCCAGGCCAGAATACTGGAGTGGGTTGCTATGCCCTCCTCCAGGGGATCTTTCCAACCCAAGGATCAAACCCAGGTCTCTTAATGTCTCCCGCATGCTCAGGTGGTCTCTTTACCATTACCACCACCTGGGAAGCCCAGAAAGGTGGGACATAGATGTTTATTATATTAGGATCCTGGCCTCTTTGTGTTCAAAATATTCCACAATATGGAGAACGAAATGACAACTCACTCCAGTATTCTTGCCTGGGAAATCCCATGAACAGGAGAGCCTGATGGGCTACAGTCCATGGGGTCACAAAGAGTCAGACACAATTAACGTGACTTAGTGCACACACGTGCATGTCATAGTCCAGGCATTGCCTATCGCCCCTGTACTCTGTATAGTGTGCTTGAACAGGTACCAGTCCTCTCCTCTCCTAGTGCATCTTGCTGCAAGTGACTCATGCATTCTTGCTTTGAACAGGCTTGATACTTGAAATCCCAGCAGTTGAAGCAGTGGCAGGGTTAAACTGTGAAATCAACAGAATGAATGCCTTTAGGAGTGGTTGGAGAGAACAAGACTCCTATCCACAGATGGTCAAAATAGATGGACGCACAATGGATGAAGGTCATGGCTGGCCTAGGGACAGTTTCCATGAAAGGCATGGGCTTCTTTGAGGCCTCATACTCCCAGCCACCCCAGGATTGTCCAGTTGCTCTTCCTTATCTGGTTGATGTTATTATTCCTCCCTTTGGCATTTCCTGGGCTTCCCTAGTGGCTCAACTGGTAAAGAATCCACCTGCAATGCGAGAGACCTGGGTTCAATCCCTGGGTTGGGAAGATCTCCTGGAGAAGGGAAAGGCTACCCACTCCAGTATTCTGGCCTGGAGAATTCCATGGACTGTATAGTCCATGGGGGTGTAAAGAGTCGGACACGCCTGAGTGACTCTCACTTCACTCACTGGGCGTGTCCTAAGCTTCAGAGTTTGTGTGTAAATGTATGCTTGCACTCTGGCTTGATCTGGGAGGTAGACCTACTCATGTCTGAGTGCAAATACGCAGACATGGAGTACAGACATGTCCTGCATCTGGAGCCTTGGCCTGGAGGTCCTGTGTGTTAGCACTTTATCTCCTGCTCTGAGAAACGGCCAGTTGCAAGACAAGAAAAGAGATTTTCTTGAGTTTTAAATGAACGTGGACTCAATATATATAGTTTTTACTATTCAATTTCAAATCACTGACTTCCCTTTGCAAGCTTCCTTTGATTTAAATAGTGTTCTATTCAATATATTCAAACTATTTTTTTAAGTTTATTGGCTATGATTCTTGCTTCTGATAAGCACACTGTTCTATAATGTATATTGTAAGGAAAACTATGATGTCATCAGTTTCTTTTTCCTGTAAGATTTCCCTTTCTTCCCTCATAAAACAAATGACCTAATTTTTTTTTTCTGTCCTAGGGTATTGTCCCTCTTCTTTTAAAAAGGACCATTATGATTTTAGCAATGAGTTTGCATATAGTTTGATATGAGGTCAGTAATTTTCCCTAGGATAGGGAAATAGCATATTTTTAGGTATGCTGTCTGGTCATTTAGTAATCTTCTTCTCACATGGGTATGAGGGTTAGCAGTGTAACAACCTAGCAATGACCAGGAACATGTGGACAAGGTGCTTTTGTTTCCATGAGATACTGATAGCATCAGAGGTACTGCAGAGGAGTGTCTGCCATTACTATCGATGTGTGATTGAGTAGCAGATCAGAGTGAGTGCAGTCCTTCAGAGAAGGTGACCAGTATGTGAGTGATTGCTTTGGTCCCCTCCTACTGTCCTGGCCTTCGAATTAAGTTGGGGAAACAGAGTGAGTTTACAATGGATCAGTGGGTAAAGAATCTGCCTGCCAATTCGGGAGACACGGGTTTAGTCCCTGGGTCAGGGAGATCCCCTGGAGAAGAAAATGGCAACACACTCCAGTATTCATTCCTATAGAATCCTATGGACAAAAGAGCTGGTGGGCTACAGTCCATTGGGTCACAGAGAGACCAGACTGAGCATGTGAGAGCAATGTAAGACAGTTCGCTGCTTTGTATTCCCAGTTTTTGTTCCACTAAACCATGGTAATTTCTTTCTGAAATAATTAAGTCTAACTTAAGAAAAGCAATGCCAAAGAATGTTCAAACTAGCACACAATTGCACTCATCTCATACACTAGCAAAGTAATGCTCAAAATTCTCCAAGCCAGGTTTCAACAGTATGTAAACCATCAACTTCCAGATGTTCATGCTGGATTTAGAAAAGGCAGAGGAATCAGAGATCAAATTGCCAACATCTGTTGTATCATTGAAAAAGCAAGAAAGTTCCAGAAAAAAATCTACTTCTGCTAACTGTGTGGATCACAACAAACTGTGGAAGATTCTTAAAGAGATGGGAATACCAGACCACCTGACCTGCCTCCTGAGAAATCTGTGTGCAGGTCAAGAAGCATCAGTTAGAACTGGACATGGAACAATAGACTAGTTCCAAATAGGAAAAGGAGTATGTCAAGGCTGTATATTGTCACCCTGCTTATTTAACTTATACGCAGAGTACATCAGGCAAAATGCAGGCTGGATGAAGCACAAGCTGGAGTCAAGATTGCTGGGAGAAATATCAACAACCTCAGGTGTGCAGATGACACCACCTTTATAGAAGAAAGTGAAGAAGAACTAAAGAGCCTCTTGATGAAAGTGAAAAAGGAGAGTGAAAAAGTTGGCTTAAAACTCAACATTCAGAAAACTAACATCATGACATCTGGTTCCATCACTTCATGGCAAATAGATGGGGAAACAGTGGATACAGTGACAGACTTTATTTTTTTGGATTCCAAAATAACTGCAAATGGTGACTGCAGCCATGAAATTAAAAGAGGCTTACTCCTTGGAAGGAAAGTTATGACCAACCTAGACAGCTTATTAAAAAGCAGAGACATAACTTTGCCAACAAAGGTCCGACTAGTCAAAGCTATGGTTTTTCCAGTAGTCATGTATGGATGTGAGAGTTGGACTATAAAGAAACCTGAGCTCTGAAGGATTGATGCTTTTGAACTGTGGTGTTGGAGAAGACTCTTGAGAGTCCCTTGGACAGCAAGCAGAACCAACCAGTCCATCCTAAAGGAGATCAGTCCTGAGTGTTCATTGGAAGGACTGCTGCTGAAGCTGAAACTCCAATACTTTGGCCACCTGATGTGAAAACTGACTCATTTGAAAAGACCCTGATGCTGGGAAAGAGTGAAGGCAGGATGAGAAGGGGATGACAGACGATGAGATGGTTGGATGGCATCACTGACTCGATGGACATGAGTTTGGGTATGTTCCGGGAGTTGGTGATGGACAGGCAAGCCTGGCATGCTGCAGTCCATGAGGTCACAGAGTCAGACACAACTGAGTGACTGAACTGAACTTAAGCTTACTCAAAGTCAATGCATAAGGCTGATTTTTTTCTTGATATTACTTACTATTGCTTTAACAAAATTACTAAAACCGTAGTGTTGTCACTGTTTCCTCTAGAGACTCATATGAGAACCCTTAAAGGTAGTCAGGTCAGATAACATTATCACATTCTACAGATGAAGACCCTGAATTTGAGAGGCTCAATAATTGCCAGGTTGCAGAGCTGGATAATATTCCTTCAGTGATGATGATCTTTTTGAGACTCCAAATATGCCTCCCCGCTTGCAGTGCAAACATTTTACAAATAGCAACTAACTACATAGCATTGTTATACACATGCAGTTAGGTAACTAAGAATAGGAAATAATTAAAATAATTGTGCTTCATTTTTTTTCCTTGTGCACTCATTTCCTTGTGCAGCGTGCTTAAGTGAGAAAGATGTAATTTCCCTATTTCTTTCCACAGAATTTCCTAACATTTATCATGTCTGTCAGTGTTCTTATGGTACTGAACTTGATAAGGAACAAATCATTCAAAAAAAAAAAAAAGGATGAAAAACTATCTTAGAACCTGAATGATGATGTAGCTCTGTGGCATGTTTTTATTCTCTTAACTAGATAATTATCCAGTATATTTTTTAGTTTGTGCTTGTATGGATCAGACCCTATAAGCTATTTTGCTAATTGTTTGGGAATGATTCCACCGGAGGACTTGAAAGAATTGATTCTTAGGCAATACCTGACTTAGCTTCAGTCTAGAGACTTGCCTTCCCCCCATGCTGAGGAAGAGGAGTTCTGGCCACTGGGTTCTGCATGCCTCCACTAAGCAGTGAAGTCAGGATCTCCTGCCTCGCTTTTCAAAAGGTGTGATCTGATATACCACACTTCGTAAGATGCCTCCTATAGCCCCTTCCACTGCATTCCCCCGGGATAAGGTCAGCTTAATTTGCAATTGGGTATGATGAGACATACTTTGGGACAAAAATTTGTATATAATTGTACAATTGTGTGTGTATATATGTATTTTTTCTCTTATTTAAGATTTGTTCAATTGTGTCAGTTTTACCTACTTTCCTTACCTGTGAAATGGACATAACATTTCATGGCAGTTGAGAATTATTTTAGAAAGATTTAGATTCAGAGATGCTTTCTTGGCTGAAGGTAGTTTTTATTGACGTCACTGAAGTCTTCGCATCTGACCTGCCTTCACTAAACTCTCCAGCTACATATGCTTGGTTATAACATACTTACCTGCAGAAGGAAAATATTTTCTTTTCTGATTGTTTTTTTTCCCCCCAAATGGGCTTTTCCAAAGCTAATTTATCTGCGAAGAGACATATGCTTTAGGTCTGTACTTGTGAATTTACCTTGGAAACATTAGGTCATCTTCAAATCTGTCAATGTGGCTTATAAACTTGGCAAAATGTTTTAATTAAAAGCTTCTCTGAGATTTGAAAAAAAAGGGAAAAAATGATTAGTATCAGTAGTGTTTTCATTTTCATGGTTGGTGTATTTATAGGTATATGTCACTTTTCATGTTGTATTAAAAGTATGTTGACTGTCTGCTAACAGTTCATCTCTTTTCTTCTGCAGCCTCCAAGTCTGTTATAAATAGTATGCTGCGGGACCCTTCTCAGATTCCAGATGGAGTTCTAGCAAATCAGGTCTATCAGGTATTAATCACAGCTGTCTATTTTCAGTGGCAATGCTGTTATCTGCCTAGCAGAGTAAAGGATTTTAAACCTCATTTAATTACTGTCATCATAAACTATCACTGAGGTCAGGGTGCACCATAAATGGCAATGCAATATTTGTGAGAAGAGCATTTCACTTTTTAATAGCTTGCTTTTATAGTGAATAAAAAGCATGCAATTTTTGTTTTCTGTGATTAAATCTGAACAGTCTTTTGATAGCTTTTTTTTAAAAAAATTTTTTAAGAAAAGTAATTACTGCTTTTAGGATATTGTCTGACAGTTTTTGTAGTCGCTCCATCCCAGACCCTTCCTCTTATTTGTCTGCAGTGCATCGTGAATGACTGCTGTTATGGACCACTGGTGGACTGCATCAAACAGTATCCTTTCCCATAAAATTTTAGGTGCACAATTGACGAGCTTAGACTCAGTGGAGGAGATGTGGCTAGCTTTAACCTGACATAAAGTTCTGCTTCACAAAACACATTTCATACTCTTCTATTTTATATTCAATCAACTGGAGGGTCACTGCAGACCATTCTTTTCTACAGCTTAAAAAAAAATCAGATAGGCACTGGGAAGATGTCAGTTCAGCAGTCGCGTGTTCTCATGCTTATTTCAACCTGCTTGGTTTTCAATGAGTTTAAAGATAGAGTCACGAGGCAGGTAGCACACTGTCTTAGAATGTATCTAAGCATTTCAGTGAACATTTTTTCAAATATGAATAAATTTCTATTTGAAATGAACCAAATTTAGTTGAGAATAAATTTTGAGCCTGTAGTTAAGGGATGATGCGATTAAACTGCCACCAGAGACCATCAGGTTTTAAAGGGCAGTCGATTCTTACTGCTTAGATGTTGATTATATTCTGAGCTGTCGCTTGGGTCCCTAATAAACATTTTTAGAGAAAACCAAGCTAATTTTTCCCTCTGGACTGAGTTTAAGGCTAGGAGAACAGATGTCCAGTCATTTTTCATTAAAGACATTGAAATTACTAAAGAGTTAATGCTTGCTTCATCAAACAGGATTTGTGTGTGTGTGTGTGTGTGTGTGTGTGCGTGTACATGCACACGTGTTTCAGTTGTTTCCGACTCTTTGTGGCCCCGTGAACTGCAGCCTGCCAGGCTCCTCTGTCAGTGGGATTTTCTAGGCAAGAATACTGAAGTGGATTGCCATTTCCTGCTCTATGTTGGAATCTTCCCAACCCAGGGATTGAACCTGCATCACTTGTGTCTCCTGCATCGGCAGGTGGATTCTTTACCACTAGCGCCGCCTGGGAAGCCCAAATAGGAGTTGAGTGGACAGTAACTACTTTGTGAAGTAGGACCCTGTTAATCAATACATTTAGTAGTATTGTGGCAACACTAAGAATTTTTATAATCTTTGGCTAAAACATTCTGTGTAAAGAGTAAATAATTAGTAATTTTTAATGGAAATGATATCTACCTGAGTCCATGAGTCTTATATTTTTTAATAATACAACATGCCCTTCCTGGGTTTTATTAGCACAGATGGCACTGTGACCAGTTATGACTCAGTGGTTACCAATCAGGAGGCTTTTTTTAAGAAGCTTTGCTAGTCAAGTGTGTGTGTGTGTGTGTGTGTGTGTGTGTGTTTGTATTCCACCTTGTTTCATGAAGGCTTAGAGTTAGTGAAATTATTGTAAAAGAAAAAAAATGATTCATTTTCTTTTTTTCATGAAATTAACCTTTGAAAAATAAATCTTTCAACAGAGCCCACTTTTAAGAATACTCAGTATCTATATTATAGCCCTTTGTATTTTATTCTCCTAATATGTTCTCAGTCTAACTTAATAAAATCACAGCATTGTTATAAGTCCAACCTTTTATTAGACCAAAGTAAAACTATGCTTCCATTTTCAGTGTAAAATTAACGATAGTGTTAGAAATTGTTGGAATGCCAACCCCCATGTAGCCACAGTGATAAAGTTTAGCACATCCACAAAACAACTAACACCATCTTAGAGTATCTGGGGTGGAATTACATGTTAATTTTAAAGCACATAAAATAGTTAAAAATCAATTTAAAGTTAAGGTTTTAAAAGCATAATGTCTTTTGAAGGATTGCATATTGATTTTAAATATAACTATCTAATTATGTATGCATGGACTAAAGTATGAAGTCAACTGCTTTGTAAATGCCAGGAGGCTGTTTTTCAGTAATAGTTGAGATGCTTACGGGAAACTAGATTGCTGTATTGCTGGTGAAGAAAATGGCCTGTGAGGTTATTTACAAGTTTTGCCCCATGGTCACTGCCATACATCAATAATAGGTATTATTATAGAGAAAGTCTAAGTGTTTCTGCTTATGAAGCATTATAAATTCGGTCTGGATTTTTTTCCTTATATTTTTGCCATCATCCACTTTTCTTTTTTGGTTGTGCTACTGCCAGTAGAATTTAATGTAGTACCTGATTTCAATTGATAAAGATAATGATATACGTCTATAAATTGTATTCACTGGCTAGATTATAATTTCACAGCTCCATTATGCCTATTGCTTGTAAAATTACTGTTTTTATAAACTTTATATTCTAGATTTTGTATTTTATACATGTTTATATCAAACAAAACATAATCAACATGTATATATATCTTTGCAAAGTTTCAAATTAGTGATTGCTTTTACCATGCAGAATAAAACAGGCTGGGGAGTTTATAGAGCATTGATTTTATCTTTGCATTGAGATAGTGGCAGTTTAATGTAACGTAAATACACTTGCTTAGCTGTTTTCAAGGCTGATCAACAGGAATTATTTTATTTCACACTGAATAAAAATGATTGGATTTTCATATGAGTGCAAATGCTATTTGTATGTTGCTCTGATAATTTGGTAATGTTTACATTGCTTACCCTTGGCAAATTACATCATTTTGTTAGAAAGAAAGCACACGTTTAATAAACAAAATAGGTGCAGAACCTTTTACTCCATTATGAAAATGTTACATGTAGGCATTTGTGTAAGGAGAGTAAAGTAAATTGGTGATTTATTAATAAGACACCAAAATAGCACCCTAGATCGCAAAGAGTATATAAATTGTCATTGCTTTCTTTTTCTTTTGGTGTCTACTGTAGTTTTTCCTATATAACCATGTCCACCTACATGTTATTTTCCTGCCACAAGTTATATTCACAGACACAAAAGGTGTGAGAAACCAGCCACCTCAACTTTGCAAAGTGTGACTTCAGGACACAGATGTTAGACAAAGACCTGAACTGTGGAATAAGGAAAGACAATGATACAGGAAGCTTGACGTGCTCTGGATTTCACTCCTGTACCATCAGTTTCATGATTCAACATTTTAGATGTAAATAATTCACAGCAATAAAAGTGAGAGCACATTTATGTGGACTGGAAGTAAATTCTTTAGTTCTGAAACATGGGATGCCCGTAGTAATGAGAGACAATTGAGAGAGATTCATCAGATGTCTTCAGTGGACTCTATGAATGTGTGAAATTTTATGATTTAAACATTTGTTTTCAGTGAGAAGTAAGCACAGTCCTGTGCATGGGGAGGAGGGACAACAGAAAGAAAAAGACAGTGATGAAGACTTGGGACTTGTTTTGATGATGTATATGAGTGGTCCCACCTCTTGAATTCTAAGATTTGAATAATTTCCACTTGTATGTATTGATAAATGACAGGATGATTGTCTAAGAATTTTACAGGTAATTTTTAAGCTTTATTTGATATAAGTTGGATTCTTGTAGTGCATGATCAGGACTAAAGAATCCCTGTTAAGCCAAGGAGTGATAAGACCAGATTGACATTAGTGAGATGGAGAATTAAAGAATTACAGGCACACCTCATTTTATTGTGCTTCACTTTATTGTGCTTTGCAGATATTATGTTTTTTACAAATTGAAAGTTTGTGGCAACCCTGCCTTGAGTCGGCACCATTTTCCAAATAGCATTTGCTCACTTGATGTCTCTATGTCACTTTTTAGTAATTTTTACAGTATTTTAATGTTTTTCATTATTATAGTATTTGCTGTGATGATCTGTGGTATTATAATTACAAAAAGATAAGGACTCGCTGAAGGCTCAGGTGATGGTAGCAATTTTTTAGCAATAAAGTATTTTTTAATTAGGGTATATGTATTTTTTAGATATAATGCTGTTGAACACTTAATAGGCTATAGTGTAATAGTAACTTTTATATGCACTGAGAAACCAAAAAATTCATGTAACTTGCCTTATTGCAATATTTGTTTTATTCTGGAACTGAACCCATGGTATCTCCAAAGTCTGCCTGTATTACCAAACACCTTTGACAAAATTATAGTATGAGAATAGGATAAAACTCCTTTTCACACTTTGTACACACCAGAGGAGCCTGGTGGGCTGCCATCTGTGGGGTTGCACAGAGTCAGACATGACTGAAGCGACTTAGCAGCAGCAGCAGCATTAGCTAATAGCAATTATTTTTATGTAATTTTAATATTTTTAAGTAGCTCTACAGAGGTCATAGATATAGGCTTTGCAGAGATTTTGTTCTGATTCTCTGCTCTGCCACACATTGACCACATGATCTTATATAAATTCCTTTTTAAGCCTTGGTTTCCTCATCTATAATATAAGGATAATAATAACTGTGAGGATGAAAAACATATGTAAATACACTGAAAATAACATACTTGATATACTGCCTGCCTCATATTAGCACTCAAAAAATTTATATGAGCATATGTATATATTTATATACATAATATAATGGTGAAAACTTGCACACACAAGAGAAAGACTTGAAACAGCCTCTGAACTGACGCACTAACCCACAGCCATTTACTGGGATGTCTTTCTTCCAGAGTACATATACTTCTCAACAAGTCAGTTGTTTGGTTCCCCAAGTCACAGAAGATCACCAATCATAGACTAGAAGTGAAGTGTTGTTGTTCAGTCACCCAGTTGTGTCTGACTCTGCAGCCCCGTGGACTGCAACACACCAAGCCTCCCTGTTCCTCACCATCTCCCTGACTTTGCCCAAGTTCATGTTGATTGCGTCAGTGATGCCATCCAACCATCTCATCCGCTGACACCCTCTTCTCCTCCTGCCCTCAATCTTTCCCAGCATCAGGACTGGGAAAATAAGAGCTGCTAAATGCTGGCTTTGTGACAAGCATGAACTCACAGAAGATTTATGGGACTTTGTAAGACTAGAAATTCTTAGGGCAAAAGCTGGTTGGTATTCTCTACTGCACTTAGTGCTTAATAAATGGTCCTAAATTGAATTGAGGGGTTTTTAGCATAGCATAAAGGATGTTTATAATTACCTCTACTTTCCATTTCATCTCAAAGTATAGCCCTGGTATTAGCAATTTTTTCTGGTGGTATAATTCTACCAATGTTACGCTCCTTAACTAAGACTTCCCAGTGCCATTGGTCATGAGCATGAAGTCCTGCTGAGGGACTTGCTTCTGGAGAAAAACCTATCCTTCCTAGGTAAGTATTGCTTACGTCTTCTCCAGCATATATCTCCGTGAGTGCTTAAATATATATTTTTAAAAATCTTCCACTTGCAGTTATTATGTACTAAAGGAAAAGCAAATGATGACCGATGCTGTGCATGTTATCTTTTATTGATTTAGAACTGAGCAGGAACTCAGTTACCTAATCCCTTGTATACACAGCACATGCACAGGCTTACAATTAATATTTTATAGCATAAGTGGCTGAAAAAATACTTTAATATCTGTTGCAGTATTACTTTTAGTGTCATGAGATATTAACCATAATCTAGGCCTTATGAGAGAAGGAAACAAAAGAAATATTGTCCATAAAATGCTTTATATATTGAAAAGAATGGTTAGAAAAATTCATGTTAGGTATTTTTGTCTCATGTATGGAATTGCCTAGTACTTTCACTTGAAAATGAAATATTGAGCTTTTATTATTTTTATGCCAAAAGTGAATTGTCATCATATGAGTATGATTTTTTAAAATCTCTCAGGTACGTATGTGTTTGTCTGCCAACGTGGAATCTTATTACAGATTGTTATTTCTTTCAACATCTCTTAGGCATTAAAAATTAAGCCTCAAAAGGCATACATGTGATAACTGATCATAGCAACCATAAAGCACTCTACCAGGAATTAGATCCTCTTCTTCATTTTAAATGTGGTAATTTTTCAAGGTTCTATACAGATTGTATTATTGTACACATCTATTTTAAATTAAGAGTTTGCATGGCATATTTTTTTAGGTTAAAAAAATTAAGCGATATTGGATTACATAATTTTTGATCCAAAATGAACAAGACTTAGCCAAGGGAAGTCAAATGATCTTATGTCAAATTGGGAAAGGATGTTGAAAACAGTCCTGTAAGAAATCTGTTTTAAGTCTTAGTATTCAGTATTTTTATTAATGACCTGAAGATTTGAGTTGAATGTGTTGTAAATGGTTGATAATTTTAAGAGGGGGTATACCATAAATATTCTCCAGTAAGAGTTGAACACACCTGATAAATTAGGAAAGTGGCCTCAGATTACTAAATTAAATTTTGATATGTAAAAGCAACAAGTTTTTTTTTTTTTTGTATAAGAACAACTGAAATATTCAGTGTATGGAGAAGAGTGAATTAGATAGAAATTACCTTTTAAAATCTAATGAAAAATCTGGTGTATAATGCCTTCAGAACCAATTGGAATGAATGTCCTGTGTTGCATCGTGGGGTACTTTGTAGACTATGAAGTTCCAGTAATATTATAAAGTATCTGATCATATTGAGCACTCAGTGGCCAGTCACGTGTGGCCAAGTGTGTTGTTTGAAGCCAGCAACTGAGCAGTCATATTTTCAAGACCACTCGGTGTAACTTTCTTGGCACCATCTGCTTAAGGGTAGTCAAGCCCTTGGCACCGCTTCTTTGCTTAATCTAGTTTTTTTCTGCTTCCTTCCTAAAGACTGGAAGACCCAAACAGGGAGGAAGAGCAAAGGGCCCACCCTTGGCTTAAACTTAGTCCCAGGTGCTTGACTCCCTTGATTCTAGGAACTGAAGGCGCTAGACTTCGTTGGCCACCGTTGACAAAAGCAGTGCAGAGGCACAGCAGGGAGTCACTGCGCTTTGCTAACAGGTTCAGAAAGGGGATTTAAAATGGAACAGGCTCATCTGTTCCTCTGCACTCTAGGATCTAACAGTAATTCTTTTATTGAAGCATACCAAAGATGATCCTTAACTCGTATTTAGCTCTCTTTATGTAACCTCAGTCCTGTTTTGAAGCATTTCCTCATTAGTATTCAGAGAAATTGTTATTCTCTGCATTTTAAGCATTTTAATGTTGTACTGAATTAATATATGTTTATTTATGGTTAAAACCTGAAAACCCAAAGCCTCTTATGGAGTATCATTGTGGGTTTGTTCTTTTACCTTGTAAATACTCCCTTCACAATGAATAATCAGATCTAGATTACTGTACCAGGTAAATTTAGATAAATCATCAAAAACATAGGTATGGAAATAGACTACTAATCTCATTTTATATTTTCTTGTTTTCTTGTGTACGCCTTGAATTTTGTTGCAGAGACATTGCAGGCATGTTTGTTTTACTTTGATTTTTTTTAAAATAATTGAAAGTAAAATCAATCAGTCCCTCTGTGTCTCTTTCTTTCTCCCTTTCTCTTTCCTTCCCTCCTTCCCTCAAATCTGGACTACTTTCAAAAGACAAGGATTCTTATCATTTATATATTACCCCTTCTTAAGAATTATGACCTTCTGAAATTTTTTATCTTATTTTAAATTTTCCACCTATTGTGCTCTATATGTCATTTTATAAAATACGTATTTTATCTGACATCTCTAAAACTGAGAGTTCAGATAGAAGAGAAAAATAAAAATAAATTGCTTTTATCATAACCCTAATAATTTTCTTAAATTTTCTTTATTCATAACCACGTACTGAACAGTTGCCCTGGCACAGGATTTGTTGTTCAGTTGCTAAGTCGTGTCTGACTTTGTGACCCCAAGGACTGCAGCATGCCAGGCTTCCCTGTCCTTCACCATCTCCAGGAGCTTGCTTAAATTCATGTCCACTGAGTCAGTGATGCTATCCAACCATCTTATCCTCTGCTGCCCCTTTCTCCTTTTGCCTTCAGTCTTTCCCAGCATCAAGGTCTTTTTCAATAAGTCAGCTCTTATAATCAGGTACACAGGATTTAACCAGGCACTATATTGGAAAGGAAAAATGAAGTCTCCTTTTCGTTGAAGGTTTAGGTGTACTTATGGATTTATCCTATCTTGTACATTTATCCATTTCCTATTTCTCAAAATTACATTGTACTAAGAAGAGTCAACTTTGAATAAATGACTTTAGGTCCTCCAACTAGAAAATGTATTTTATTCGTGTATTTATTCCAACAATCAGTTACCGAATCATGTACTATTTTAAGCCCCAGATATAAGTCAAATGAAGGCCCTGCTTTTGTAGCTGTGGTCAAGTTACAAACAAATTGCAAGCAAATGAATACAGGTAATTTCTAGCAGTTTCCTCAGAGATCTCATAATTCTTTTATTCATTGTTCAGTCATTCTTTTCAGTTACCTTTTGCCAAGTGTGTTCTCTGCATGCCAGGAAAGTGAAGTGAAAAACCATGAAAGTGTTAGTCGTGTCTGACTCTTTGTGACCCTAAGGACTGTAGCCCACCAGGCTCCTCTGTCCATGGAATTCTCCAGGCAAGAATACTGGAATGGGTAACCATTCCCTTCTCCAGGGTATCTTCCCAACCCAGGAATCAAACCCAGGTTTCCTGCATTGCAGGTGGATTCTTTACCAGCTGAGCCATGAGGGAAGCCCAAGAATACTGGAGAGGGTAGCCTATCCCTTCTCCACGGGATCTTCCCAAACCAGGATTTGAATTCAGGTCTCCTGCATTGCAGGCAGATTCTTTACTGTCTGAACCACCAGGCATGCCAGGAAAAATATCCTAAATAGTTTGAAGATGATGATAAGCACGCCTCCCCTCCAGCCCACGCACACTATTGCCTTGTCCGTCCCATTAAAATGCACTTTCATCTAGGGCATCTCACTTGATTGTCTTGGTAGTGAAAATAAATGCATTCAAGGCTGTGGTCCTGCTTCTCCTGTGAACATTTTTAAAGAAGGTACAGACTGTGTTAAAAATCAATAGCCACCCTCAACATAGGAAGAACATGCTACTGGCTTGTAAGCAACTTTTCCTGAAGTAGCGATAGAATTTTACTTACTCGTCTTACTCATCTGCTCTCTCTTAGCAGCCTCTTCCTACTTCCATGTGCTTCTCAGGTGGCTCGCTGAACTCATTAGCCTGGCTGTATTACCACAAGCTAATCACTGTTTCTTTTGGTGCAGCAAACTGTTACCTTTTAGGTACTTGCTATGGGCATGTACCATTAGGAATAAAAAATAAATAAAACAAGTCAAACATGGGTCCTTCCATGAAATTTTCAAATAAGTACAAATCAGTTCTTTCCAAGTATAGTTAACTTAGAATAAACATTTATTGATGTACATTTGAAGTCTCAGAAGATGCAAAGAGCTTGCTGCCCGCTTTTAGGCTTGGAGACACAAGGAAATTGACCAGTTAGGCATTGTGACCATCCTTATCCCTTCTGCTAAGGGTTTGTTCCATTTCTAGTATCAGTGAAATAGAAAATGTATCTTGTCTGATGGAGATGTTTTAATTTGTATCTCTCAAGTAATTAATGATAGCATATTTTATTGTATAGCCTCTGTCTCTCTCTCCTTTGGGAGTGTGGGGTGAGAGGAGAGATTTGGACACAAGGCAAGGGAGAAAAGAAAAATAGTGACAGCCAGAAGACAACAAGAATGTTTGCAATGATAGGGAAAATATGAAAGAGTGTGTACCAAAGACTGAAGACAAACATTCATCCTCCATGGGTTGGCATCTCTCCACGTCGGAGGGACTTTCATTAGTGACTTCCATAGCCACTGTCCAGTGCAAATTCTTGTTAAGTTTGGCTTAATAAGGATGGTTCCAGAGATATTTTATTCTTTCCGGTGAATGTTGCCCTATTAGTAGCAGCTAACAATTACTTTGAGTGACACCTGAGAGACATTTGCTTCATCCTGCCTCACCCTGCCGTGTTTGGTCTTGCCTTAGGACAGACCAGCATATTTTACATAGGTGCTTTTTCTAGCATTCACGTACTGCTCTGTGGGACTCCAGGAGGGTGCAATCTGTATAAAGCCAAATAGGCTTACTGAAGGATATCCTTTGCTGTAAGAAATTAGGATCTGTGTTTCTGAGAGTTCGTCTACTCCTGCTGCTTTATTCCCTATTTAAAGCAGCAGTGCTCCGGGGAAGTGATTATGATGTGATATGGAATTATGACTTCAGGTGAAGAATAGGCAGTGGGAACAGATGAGATTCAGAATACTGAGACTGTGTGTACATGCAGATGTTAGCCATTGAGGGTAAGAGACTAGAAATAAAACAGAGGGTTACATAGGCTAAAGGGAACTAAGATGGTTGGATGTTTCCGAAAGTATCAGCTATTTAAATTCCTAACTAAAGGTTAAAATAAGATGCTGTTTTCCGGGTAACAGAAACATTATTTTGAGGGGCAGAATGTGGAGAATCTGGGGTCTGTCGGGAACATTATTTTGAGGGGCAGAATGTGGAGAATCTGGGGTCTGTTCTCCCCTTCCTAAAGAAATTGTCAAGGTGAGGGACCACCTTTTACTTACTAATCTTATTGACTTTGCTTGTGCATGCTTCTCCCTGGGACCAAGAGAAAAGAACCACAGACACGTTTGCTGCTGAAAGGTTCTTTAGAACTTTGAAGACAGGTTAGCCTGTCCACTTATGATGGTAGTCTTCCTGCTTGAAGCCCACAGCTCTTCCCTCAACCATTGCTCTGGTTAGATAACTCGCATCATCCAACATCTGCTTTCTTGGCCACTGCTGATAAATTAGAACCACCTGGGTTGTAAGTGACAGAGATCCAGTCAAACTAGATTATATGCACACACAAGAGGGAGAAATATTGGTTCAGAGATACCTGCAGCGTCCAAAGAAGTTTGCTTCTGAGGTGTCATCTAGAATTTAAAAGACAAAACGATGTCATCGGTATCTCCTCTTTTTTCCTTTTTGTGTTTCTTTTTTCCAATGTAGGCTTCATTCTCAGAAAACAAAGGTGATCCCTGGGAATTGCTAATTTGTTTGCTCTGTAGAGTTCGTAATCCCAGGGGGAAAGTGGTGCTTCTCATTTTGCCCCATAATCAATCTTAAAAATAGGCTCTGATCAGCTAGTCTGGCTCACGTGTCCACTCCTGGGGCCAGTGGTTGGGGGTTATGTCTTTCACCGCCCACCCGAATCAATTGTGAGAGTAGGTTGGCGATGCCAGGCAGGGCAGGAAACAGGACAAAAAATCAAATATCTCACCCCACAAAAAATTAGCTACAGGTTGCAACCTTATTCCCCGTAAACAAAAAGTATTGGAGGGTCACATCTGTTGTTGTTATTGTTAGATGGGTTCCTTGGTCCTGTGTGTTGTGTGTTTGTGTATCAGTGTGTAGAGATCTCTTGTATGCCCCCGAACTACTAATACGCCTCCCTCTACCGAGATTGGTTCAGGCACAACAGGTTCTCACATCAGTGACAACAGCTAAAAGAGCTGGGCCAAAGGCTGACATTCATCCATTGCACAGAATTTTGGAGTTACAAAGGACTCTGTGACCCTCCAGTCCCCCTGTTCTGTTTAGTGGAAACTTGCCTCAGACCTCGAATCACAGTTACCCCACCCCACCCCAGAACAGCTTGCCCTGAATTCTTTTTTACTCTACCATGCTGACTTCTGACTTGTCCCTTCTCTTGTGGTGTTAAACCAAAAGAATTTAGAGTGATACAGCTGAAGCTCCAATACTTTGGCCACCTGATTAGAAGAGCCAACTCATTGGGAAAGACCTTGATGCTGGGAAAGGTTGAGGGCAAGAGGAGAAGGGGACAACAGAGGTTGAGATGGTTGGATGGCATCACAGACTCAATGGACATAAATTTGAGTAAGCTCCATGAGACAGTGAAGAACAGGGAAGCCTGGCATGCTGCTGCAGTTCATGGGGTCGCAGAGTCGCACACGACTTCGCGACTGTAGAACAACGGCAACAGAGTAAGGTACAGAAGGAAGAGTTTTGCTTCTGTTGTCCATGTTCATGTTCTCTGTCTCCAGAACCACCAGTCAATGGGGACCAGCCTACCCTGCCTCACTTGGCATTGTTCTGACTTGTGACATCCACCCCCATTTGTTCCCTGTCTTTAGGGCACTTTAGTTTTCACTAGTATTGTCCCCTAAAGACATAAACAAAGGATAAGGTCAGAGCAGTCAGCTGTATTCCTTATTAGTGGCTTTGATAAGAGGCTTTGGGGGAAAAGATTGAAACTAATGGACGTAATTAAATTTTTAGGTCCTCTAAAGGTTTCATTCATCTCGGTCTCCCCATTAAATGCATATCTGTTCTATGTACCTTTGCACATGCTTTGCATAGCATAATAATATCTATTATCAAAACCCTGCTAAATTCTTTAATTAGGTAGAAAGCCTGTGAAACTTACTTCTAGAGAAGATAGAAATATGGGATGCGAAGGTCACAGCTCCAGTTATTGAATGAAACAGTATTTTGGGATTAAAAAAAAAACACACAGAAAAACAAAATACTAGAGTAGAAAAAATATACTGTAGTTTTCATTTGTATTGAAGTGTCTTTTTTGCCCTTCCCCAATTTAGTAAAAAATGTAACTGATGTTAAAAAGATTTTTTTTGTCATACAAGGTATTTTAACCTAGGATTTTAGAAACCTTTTGACAAATTCATAGATAAAAGGCCATGTCAGAATGTTATTTTTCTTTTCATTTTCAGATGTTATGAACTGGAATTTTGCATAATTTCTCTGTGAATAACTGTATTTCTTAAATTTAAAGCCTTTTAAGGAAACAAAAAAGGAAAACTTCAAACTTTTTCTTATAGCCCTCATGCCCTGCTATGATTCTTAAGTATATGTTAACCAGTTTCAGATGTGTTTTGTTCTCTGACTCAAAATCAGCCCTTTCTTTTAAAGAAAGAAATTGTGTAATTAGTACTTAATTGCTGTGGATATTTTGGGCATTTAGAGGAGAGGGTAATTAAAAGGCCAGAGAAATTAAACTTTCACAGTGATCTTTACATTTATGTGATTCCTTTTTTAAAATGTCCTCCAAAGGCAAGCCTGACAACTTAAAAATAAATGAAGAACTGGATTGTTTTGAAAAATTTAGCATCGGTTTTATCTGTAGATGCAGTTTCATTGGTTTTTTAGTTACATTGGAGAAAGGATCATCAAGATAGTAGAAGTCAAGCGTTGATTTTGTTCACTTCCTCTTCAGGCAGGTGTCAACTAAACAGTGTCCAAGACCCATCCCCGCTCTCGTGTTTTCAAATCTTCTAGGAGGAAAATGAGAATTTTTTTGCCGCTTCATAAGTACTACACATGATGACATTTAAATATTTTCCATAATTAAAAATTGTATATGGTCTGTTGGGACAAACCAGAGCTTGGCTGAGATGGTATCTGGCTATATGAAAGACCCATGTGGTTGGCCACCTGATGCAAAGAGCCAAGTCCTTGGAAAAGACCCTGATGCTGGGGAAGATTGAGGGCAGGAGGAGAAGGGGGACAACAGAGGATGAGATGGTTGGATGGCTGGATGTTTTCACCAACTCAGTGGACATGAGTTTGGGCAAACTCTGGGAGATAATGAAGGACAGGGAAGCCTGGCATGCTGCAGTCTATGGGATCGCAAAGTTGGACATAACTAAGTGACTGAACAATAACAAAAAGGTGTTGACAGTCACTTCTGCTGACCTCTTTCATTGTATCATGTGTAAGTTGGAATGTTAGAAGACTCTATAAGCTCAGAGTACTATGTTTCATGAGGTACCCTTTATCTAAAAATCCTACATTTTGTGGATCTAGAGGCTAATGAGTCTTCTTTTAAGTGAAACTATTCTTATATTAATTTTGATAATCAATACTTGGACTGTGACATTAACAAGCTTGTTCTTATTTAGTGGCCAAGTCGTGTCCCATTCTTTGCTACCCTGTGGATTGTAGCCTGCCAGGTCCCTCTGTCCATGGGATTTTCCAGGCAAGAATACCAGAATGGAATTCCATTTCCTTCTCCAGAGGATCTTCCTGACCCAGGGATCAAACCCCTGTCTCCTACATTGGCAGGCAGATTCTACCACTGAGACACCAGGGAAGCTTATTAACAAGCTTTGTATTTATGAGATATATTGGGCATTTTCAGTATATGCTAAGTCAGAAGAGCCCTACTTCATATTTGCTGCATTCACTGAGTAAGTTAGGTATACAGGATTTGGAGACTGATTTCATATTGATCCCCAACAATTTTAGGAGTTATTCTAAAAGTGCTATTCTGAAACTCTTCTCCTAGGCTTTTAAACCAATGTTATTCTTTCCTCTTTCTCAGCCCTCATCATTTTTTCTTGAAGAAAACATCAAGTTACTTAAACATCCAGCTTTCTACTTAGAAAGTTCAGAGACTCATAAGTAACCACTTGGCTCCAATATGTATAAAAAGCCCTGAGAACTCTGATGAAACTTAAGATTCTCAAGGAAAATAAAAATTGAAAAACTGATTATAGAAGAGATATAAAATCTAAACAGATCAGTAACCATCAAAAAAAAAAAAAAAAAAAGGTAGTAAAAGTAACCAAAGAGCTACACATTATAGTAGCACCAGGCCTGGATTGCTTATGGGGGGAATTCTGCCCAAACATTAAGGAATGGATAAATCCAATGTTATTTAAAATATTGCAGACCAAACAAAATAGGAAAACTTCCCACCTTGAGCTTTGGGTCACTTTTGCTGTCTTTTAAATCAGGAAAGAAAATTACTTAGTCAGTCTGGGTCAGCTTTGTGGAAGACATGGTACTCTTAAAAATGCACTTATATTTTATTCATTTACCCATTTGTGTATTAAATATGTGCCAACTGGCCTCCCTGGTGGCTCAGTGGTAAAGAATCTGCCTGTAATGCAGGAGATGCGTAGGAGACACTGGTTTGGAAGATCCCCTTGAAGAGGAAATGGCAACCCACTCCAGTATTCTTGCCTGGGAAAAACCATGGACAGAGGAGCCTAGCAGGCTAGAGTCCATGGGGTCGCAAAGAATTAAACCCAAGTGAGTGCAGACATACACACACAGGTGTTTGTTGGTGGTGAGAATAGGGCAGTGAATAGGGTTTTAAAAAATGAAAAGAAACATTTCCTGTTCTCAGAGCAGAGGCTTCAGGCTCTGGGTGTGGTGGGAGCTAGGCCTACGCACAGTAAGACGAGGGGATGAACAAGGAATGAGGCACAGGTAGTGTTTTGGGTGATGAGTGAGCCGTAGCCTCTAGATCTTACAGTTTGAACCCTGACCCACCAGATGGTCAACCAAATTTTAAATCCATACCCAGTGGTTGGGATAATGATCATGGTAAGGAATCTTTAACCGTCTGAGAACCAGGAAAGGAGCATAATGCAAAGGCCAGGAAATCTGGTCAGATAGATGGGGTTGACTTAAAAATCTCCCAGTACGGTGATCTTTGATAGAAACTTCCATCTCCTGGTGCTGAGACCAGGTGAGCAGGGACAGCTCTTCCTGAATGAATACCACCTCCTAGACTTGTCCTGTCATTTTCTCTGAATTTTGCCAAGGAAAGGAAAATCTAGGTTGAAAGGAATGATGTGAAGGTTGAAACAGAGGAGGTAAGACAGAGTTTAGAAAATAAAGAACAGAGACAATACCCAATGCATAACAACAAAGTATTTCAGATGTGTGGAATAACCTCTTTACTTAAAAAAGAAAAAATGTAATATTGCTGGGAGTAGCAGAGGTTTCTAGAAGCTGTCTTTTGACTACAGTTACAGTTGAATCACCTTTATGCTGAGAAGGAGGGATGTGGGGACGGTGTAGAGAGTAGGAGTACTGTGTTACAGTTTGAGGTTCTCCACAGAAAGATGGAGAGATTCTCTGATGTTTATGTTCAGTTTGAGGAGTTTAGGTGTTTTTTTTAATTTTTCACATTAAGTCATGAAATTTAAACTGTAGGTACTGTGTTAGTAATTTGGGTGTGGTGAACAGGAGTGTAACTGCCTTTTAAGAGATTTTAGTGTGTGCATTTGGATTGCTTGGTGACCTTTGAAATTTTGTTTTTAGCCACTGTCAGAAACATCATAATTTTTCCTTCTGAAGCAGATTTCGAACACCTGCAAAGGTTGATCAAACTAGGATATTTTTAATAAACTATTAATCTCTCTTCTTGAATGTCAGATCAGATCAGATCAGTCACTCAGTCGTGTCCGACTCCTTGTGACCCCATGAATTGCAGCACGCCAGGCCTCCCTGTCCATCACCAACTCCCAGAGTTCACTCAGACTCACGTCCATCGAGTCAGTGATGCCATCCAGCCATCTCATCCTCTGTCGTCCCCTTCTCCTCATGCCCCCAATCCCTCCCAGCATCAGAGTCTTTTCTAGTGAGTCAACTCTTCGCATGAGGTGGCCAAAGTACTGGAGTTTCAGCTTTAGCATCATTCGTTCCAAAGAAATCCCAGGGCTGATCTCCTTCAGAATGGACTGGTTGGATCTCCTTGCAGTCCAAGGGACTGTCAAGAGTCTTCTCCAACACCACAGTTCAAAAGCATCAATTCTTCGGCGCTCAGCCTTCTTCACAGTCCAACTCTCACATCCATACATGACCACAGGAAAAACCATAGCCTTGACTAGACAAACCTTTGTTGGCAAAGTAATGTCTCTGCTTTTGAATATGCTATCTAGGTTGGTCATAACTTTCCTTCCAAGGAGTAAGTGTCTTTTAATTTCATGGCTGCAGTCACCATCTGTAGTGATTTTGGAGCCCAGAAAAATAAAGTCTGACACTGTTTCCACTGTTTCCCCATCTATTTCCCATGAAGTGATGGGACCGGATTCCATGATCTTCGTTTTCTGAATGTTGAGCTTTAAGCCAACTTTTCACTCTCCACTTTCACTTTCATCAAGAGGCTTTTGAGTTCCTCTTCACTTTCTGCCATAAGGGTGGTATCACCTGCATATCTGAGGTTACTGATATTTCTCCCGGCAATCTTGATTCCAGCTTGTGTTTCTTCCAGTCCAGCGTTTCTCATGATGTACTCTGCATAGAAGTTAAATAAACAGGGTGACAATATACAGCCTTGACGAACTCCTTTTCCTATTTGGAACCAGTCTGTTGTTCCATGTCCAGTTCTAACTGTTGCTTCCTGACCTGCATACAAATTTCTCAAGAGGCAGATCAGGTGGTCTGGTATTCCCATCTCTTTCAGAAGCTGTGGTGAGGCAGGGTTGGAGTTAACCCTCCCAGGGCAGCGCGCCCGAGCGGGCTGAGAGAGTGAATTCCTAAGAAGCAAATAATGCATTGCTTATTACTTGTTCTCTAATTGTTCAGACTCAGAAGTGTGCAAGTTTGTTACAAAAGCCAAAAGAAGATGGCAACTCCTTATGTTCCAGTTCCTATGCCCCTAGGGAACTCTGCTTCCAATTTTGCAACCACCAGAAACCAAAGAAGTTCTTCTTTTGGGAGTATCTCAGCAAGCTCAAATTCTTCCAAAGGCCAGTTAGAAGACTCAAATATGGGTAATTTTAAACAGACCAGTGTATCTTTAATGTCAACCCAGCTTTTAAAGTCACTCAGTCATATCCGACTCTTTGCCACACCATGGACTTTACAGCCCGTGGAATTCTCCAGGCCAGAATGCTGGAGTGGGAAGCCTTTCCCTTCTCCCAGAGATCTTCCCAACCCAGGGATCAAACCCAGGTCTCCTGCATTGCAGGCGGATTGCTGAGCTTGGTAAAGAATCCACCTGCAATGCGGGAGACCCCAGTTTGATTTCTGGGTTGGGAAGATCCCAAACAGAAGGGATAGGCTACCTACTGTACCAGCATTCTGACCTAGAGAATTCCATGGACTGTATAGTCCATGGCGTCGCAAAGAGTCGGATACGACTGAGCGACTTTTACTTTCACAGCTTTTAAAACTGTTCATCAGCTACCTGAAGCATCAGCTCAAGGCACTTGGGCTGATTTAATAAATGCCTTTTGCATTAAACATTCTTGTAGCCAGAATGCATTGAGAGGATAGAAATTTTTTCAGTCTTGTTCATTTAAAGTCCAGTTTTCCACATTCTCTTGTTTTTAAAGTAAGATTACTTTATTTCCTTATCTCAACAGTTATGTTGGTATTTTTTTATCTTTCAAGCAGAGGAGATTGTTTTGAATTCTAGCATCAGTCCTTCAGAATTTCAGTAAAGGATACCAACTTTAACCAAATGTAATTAAATATCTAGTTTAAGTGTATCTTATCATTAAAAGGTTATTTATGTTTAAAATGCTGACCTTTCAGGATGTACACAAGAGTGTTCTAAAACAGAATTTCTGAACGTTGGCCATGAAACCACTGTCTTGGCCTGACAAATGAATTGGAAATAAGCTACCCAACACTGGGAATGGGTCATTAATTTTAATCAAAGGTGATGCAGGAAGGCGAATGGGATGCATGACAATGTCAACAGCCCAGTAGATGTTAAGAGACCACACAGCCTTCCTTGTTACTTGGTTGGGCCATTAGTTGAGGTTGGGTGAAGACAGAAAGCCATGTCTGGAATTGAATGACCAGGTCACTCCAAAATCTAACAGAGAACTGCTCATTCAGAATCACATTGTAATGCCATTAGAAGTCAAGGACAGCTTTTAGAAAATATTGGAGGATTTTTCTTTTTTTTTTAAACCAAGCATCTAGCTAGTTTTTTCCAACTTTGACAAGCTCTCTGTTTTCCTGCCTCCTTTCCTCCTGAATGGCTCATTGATATTTACAGAAGATCAAGAAATCGAACAGACTTAGAAAAAAAATCTCAAAGCCTGTTTGCTTTTTAGAATTACATATTGTTAGTTGTAGAACTCTGGTAAATGCCAGAAACAATAGCAGACCAAAGGTATTAAGCAGGGTAATTAATTCTCTGTGGGGATCTCATTGTCCCTTGTCTCTCTCTTATGTTCTTGTGTGTAGAAATAGTTTCACTAATTGAAACTAAACTTTCTTAATTGCTTTAATGAAAGCATTTGTTTTATAATTGTAAAAGCCAAAGTGCTTATGCCTTACTGTAAATTGTCAGTATGGGCTTGATAACATTAGCAATATTCATGATGGTGGAAACCTTTTCTTTTAATCAGTAAGTATATTTCATTATTTTGAGTATATTTTCAATTATAAGAAAGGTAGCATATGACAGCTTGAATTAATGATGTTTATAATAAAGATATAAAAATGCAGAAGGGACAAAGAGACATTTTTATATCTCTACTTCAGGTTTGTGAAGAAAGTTCATTTATTCTGACACAGCACTGCATACATAAGAATGATATGTGTGACTGCATCAGTAATTTTTACACATTTTTAAGAAAGAAAAGCAATTATATTGCTGTCTTGTTAATGGCATACTGTGATAAGTAATAGTATTTGTTCTTCCTGTAGATGAAGATCAGCTTCGTGCAAGAGGTTATGACAAAACGCCAGACTTTATTTTACAAGTACCAGTTGGTAAGTCCTTAGACTCTACTCTGCATTTGTTTATAAAGCGATGTGTTTTTTCCCATAGCTTTTAAAATTTTTGTTAATATTAACAAATGTTCCCAAAGAATCTGTATTAGCTTGATAATTTTGTATTCAAATGTGTGAAATAATTGCAAAAGATTTTTAATTGGCAGAAAATAATAGGTTCAGAAGAAACCTAAGCTTTAAAAACTTTTACCTATGTTTAAGAAATAAGCATGTCTTCAAAAGACATTTTGGTTACCATTTTCAAGTCATTTCTCTGTATATTCATTTTTAAAACAGAGTTCTGTGGAAAAGCCAGGATCACTTTGGTTTGCTTTTGTATTGTCAGTTTATACAGGCAATCTCAGAATAGGAGGGAGACTTTTGTAAATGACAAAAATAAAAGGGATGTGACTGTAGCATAAACATTCCTTGTCACAAACAGGTACGATGTGTTGTTTTATAATTACATCCCTACATGACGGTGAGGGTTAAGCCTCTCTTCATTAATGTGAAGCATGGAGAGACCCAGGCAGAGTCAGAATTTTCCATCTCCCCTTCCCTTTGCTCTGTATTCGTAATGCTTTGTTCCTTAGCTGTAGAAGGGCACATAATTCACTGGATTGAAAGCAAAGCCTCATTTGGTGATGAATGTAGCCACCATGCCTACCTGCATGACCAGTTCTGGAGCTACTGGAATAGGTAAGGCCCCATTATTTTTCTCTTAAGATAAACGATACTCTGCTGAAATTTCATTAGAAAAAAAATATTTTGTTTAGATGGTAAAAATGCTAGTAGCCTTTGTTTCTAGTAAATACGCAGACTTGATTAATGTATTCATTTCAGATAATTTCAACTTCTCTGCATTCATAATGTTACTTCACTTTTTAAAACAAAAAAATCTGTGCATGAGGTCAAAATTATTATATACCCCATTTTCCATTTTACAGTGATAATATTGGTGTCACTTAAAATATGAATAATAGAATGTGATATAATATTATTGACACTGACTTTCATCCTCTTGATGTGAAAGTTATGCCTTCTATCAGATCTTAAAAAAGTATTTTATCCTCAGCTCTCTGAGGAAAGTATCCAAACGATATGAAAGTCAAAACGAATTAACCTTCTAATGATAGAAAAGCATTTACCTACCAACTTAACCAACATTTCTAAAGGCATGGGAATCTCAGTGGTCAAGAAAAAGATGGTGTTGGAGGAAGGGGGAGGAAGCTATATTACTGAGTACCCCCTCATGTGTCTGGGCCTGCAGATTATCTCAGTTAATACTCACAAGAAAGTGTGATTTGGGGATAATGGGATTTTATTCACAAGATTATTTGGGATAATGGGATTTTATTCCCATTTTACAAATAAGGAAATAATATGCCTACAGCTAGTTATCATGCATTGTTTTGGTCACTTCTAAATCCATGCAATTTTTAGTACAGCTCTATTGATGTTTACAATACAACTGTTGAAACTTTGGCATTTGCTATTATTGGAGTCCTAAGCTTTCATACGGAGAAGGCAATGGCACCCCACCCCAGTACTCTTGCCTGAAAACTCCCATGGATGGAGGAGCCTGGTAGGCTGCAGTCCATGGGGTCGCTAAAAGTTGGACACGACTGAGCGACTTCACTTTCACTTTTCACCTTCATGCATTGGAGAAGGAAATGGCAACCCACTCCAGTGTTCTTGCCTGGAGAATCCCAGGGACAGGGGAGCCTGGTAGGCTGCCGTCTATGGGGTCACACAGAGTCGGACACGACTGAAGTGACTTAGCATAACATAGCATAAGCTTTCATTAGACCAGAAGGTGGGTCAAAGGGTAACCTTCCTAAATTAACTGTGTTCCTTGGTACTGAACAACTTTAAGAATACGACGGTAGGATGGCATTGGTTTGGGTCACTAAGGAAGGAGACAGTAACATCTATGGGCAGTAGTATTACCCTGGAAGAAAACAGTAACAGTCTCCAGAATTTGGCATTATATTGTTACCCAGCTTTACAAAAGGCCAGTGGGCCTCGCCTGTAGCAGATGTGCTAAACTAAGCCCACTTTTTGCCATGGTAACAATGATCATGACAAAATGCTGAACGTAATGGCTTTCTTGATTTTCTTGTGTAATTGTGCGTGGCATCCGAGCTTTACTTTACAGGGATGGAGGAGGAAAGTGCAAAATGTTTTAGAAATCAATGCTGCTTCAGCGTTTCCTGTCTTTTATTCAGCCATTATTCAAATTAGCAGTAATGTGGTAAATTGAATTTCAGATTTTTAGCAATTTTATGATGAGTTGGAAATAGTAAAGAAAGCATCATTTTTGATAGTGTAGGGAAAGCAATGACAAGAAAATCAAATTGTTTAAGTTTAGGTTGCTAAAGGAATTTTTTTTTTTTTAACTGCTAAACTGAATCATTTTGCATCAAGACTGTCTTCCCACTTTGGTACTGGTCAAGCCTTTTATGAGAAACAATTAGAATTTGAATCCAAAATAGTGAAGCTTACCTAAAAATTCCAAAGGCATGTCTTCATTCTAAAACAACTCAGCTGTTGTCTACTCTGTGCTCAGCCCTCACCATTTTAGAGGCTGATTAAAATAATCAAATCACCTGTATGATAAACTATGGATTATTCACATGGCTGGAGAGGGTTCAGAGCAGTGGATGATTTAATAGTTTGATTTGGACAAAATTTTGGATTATTTTGTTGCATGCTGCTTTTTAAATTTTAATGATGTTTTATTTATATGGTTACTACCTTTGCTACAATTACTACTGTTGGCTTGTGTTTCTTAAACACTTTCTTTGAATGTATGCGTTATGTGGTAAGGGGAAGCCAGATTATTCAAGAGGGAAATGCTCTACACAGAAGTCACTGGTTCACCACATGTCTGCAGAGAGGCCAAGAAAAGCAATTCAATGTGGAACATAGAGGCATTTACTTGTAAGTAAGACTTGTCAGTGATGGGGCGTTTTGACTGAAGAAAAACTTAGCCCATTGACCAAAGTTTGGGAATCCTACATTTTTTCATATTTTCACCTCAACACACCTCAACAGCAGTTGCTAAAATTCCTCAGAGTTGGAAGAAATTGTCTCTCCCATCTGTAGGTAACCTTTCAAGAGGGTATTGGTTGCAGTTTGGGCTAATGGCTTTATTTGTGTAATAAGCCTCTGCTGCTACTGCTGCTGCTGCTGCTGCTGTTGCTGCTGCTAAGTCGCTTCAGTTGTGACTCTGTGTGACCCCGTAGACGGCAGCCCACCAGGCTCTGCCGCCCCTGGGATTCTCCAGGCAAGAACACTGGAGTGGGTTGCCATTTCCTTCTCCAATGCATGAAGGTGAAAAGTGAAAGTGAAGTCGCTCAGTCGTGTCCAACTCTTAGCGACCCCATGGACTGCAGCCTACCAGGCTCCTCCGTCCATGGGATTTTCCAGGCAAGAGTACTGGAGTGGGGTGCCATTGCCTTCTCCGAATAAGCCTCTAGTCAACATAAAACTGTTATCTAATGTCACACTGTTCTTAGATTTTCTTCCAGTTTTCTTGAGATATAATTGCCATACAGCCCTGTGTAAATTTAAGGTGTATATATAGCATAATAATTTGACATACATACATCACGAAATGATTATCAGAATTGTCACCCTATTTTTAACATTGGATCCTATGATAAGACTGTTCAGTTAATGTTTGAGAAATCGTAATCTTGTCTAAGCCTATTTTTCTATATAAATAACTGCAGAGCCCTGAAGTTTAGTGTAATATTTCTCTGAGTTTTCTTTTTATGTAAATTGATATTCTTACTCACCCTATAAGCAACTCCTGACAAAGTTGACCACACCCTCCCTCTTTGTTAAAGCTTTTTTTTGTTCATTTTTAGCTTCCAAGAGACATTCTTCTGAGATTTTTTTCCCTGACTTCCACCTTGTGTATTCTTTCTCCTTTTCTGGTTCTTCGCCCTCTTCCCAGCTCTAGGCTTGAAGGCCCTGGAACTCAGCGCTCACCCTCCTCCCTCTTCTGTCTGCATAGTTCCTGGGTGTTCCCTGGAGATCTCACCAGAGACAGTGGCTTTCTATTTCATCTCGTGCTGCTATCTCTAACTTTTATCCCCAGCCCTAAGACTTTCCCCCGAGTACACATTTGTTTGTCTAGCCAACTGTCTGCTCAGTATCACCTCCTGGATACCTAATAAATATCTCAGACTTTACATATCCAAAATTAAACTCCTGACTTTTCTCCTCAAGCTTATTAGCCTCTCAATGAGTGCCATCGCAATCTCTCCCAATACTCAAGCCCAAAACCCCAAGTATCATCAGCAATTCACCGGCAGGTCCATTCAGCCCTGCCTTCACCACAGATCTCGCCGTGTGTCCCCACCACGCCTGCTGTTGCCTCACTGTCTGTCATCTTCTCTCGGACTATTACCACAGTTTCCAAAACTGGTCTTCTTATGTCAGCACTTGTACGCCTACGGTCAGAGTTTCATACCCTAGGCAGAGTGACTCTCGGAAAATATGAATCAGATTGTGTCACTTCCCTGCTTAACACTCTTCAGTGGCTTCCCACCACATTTAAAATGCAACTGATATCCTAGAGGAGGGAGATGAGGAGGGAGGTTCAAGAGGGAGGGACACATGTACACCTGTGACTGACTCATGTTGGTGTATGGCAGAAACCAATACAATACTGTGAAGCAAATATTTGCAATAAAAAATTAAAAAAAAAATACAATCCAAACTCTGTACCATGACATTCAGAGAGCCCTGTATGAACTGCCTCTCACCTCAGTCCTGGCCACACCTGTGCTCTCCCTTCACCTAGAGTTCTCTCTGTCTCTTAAACTTCCTTGGCAGCTTTCTCCATCTTCCTTGAATCTACGCTGCTTGTTTCTACTTCAAGACCCTCACTCTGGCTAATCCTTCGGCTTGGAACTGTCTTCACTTGGATCTCCACGTAGCTTGCCCTTTACGATGCCATTCAGCTGTCTGCTCAAATTTCCTTCCTCAAGGGGACCTTCCCCAGCCACCCAGTCTAGATGGCGTCACCCTCAGTCATTTCTCTCCTCAATCAGCTTTACTTTTTTCTTCATAAAATTTACCGTTATCTGAGGGAATGAATAAGACTATAGTTAGAAACATTTAAACACAAATTTACTTGGTTTGAAAGAGCTTTACCTTTTGTGTTGCTGTTTCTAATTACTACATGTATGCAGCTCATTCTTTTATAATCAAAACTTCAAGAATTTTTTTCTGTCTTAATTCACTTCAAACAAAATTTAAATTTTGCAATAGGCACCTTCTCTAAAATCAGATTAAGTATAGAACTTGAGCTGCCTTTCCGGCGAGTAGGCCCTCATCCCGGGTATGAACCTTGATTAACGAGCTCCTTAGAACTCTACAGTCCCCACTTCTGTGGGGTTTTAAGACTGCCTCTGAGAAGCAGCATTTGGGCCATAATAGAGCCCCAAATTATATAGGGCTATGTATACAGTTGCATAGAAAATACATGTATATTTACATATATCAGTGTGTGTGTATATATATATATGTATGTATATATATGTATATCAGAATATTTCAGGCTACATATATATACAAATTTATGCAGTTGACAACAAAAAAAATGCCCTCTTATCCTACTATTCTAGTCAAAAGGTGGGTTCTTTGACAATTTGACCTACATTACTAATAGCATTTTCATTTTCAGATGATGACAGATAAAGAAGAAACTAACTCTATAGTCTGAGGCCAGAATACACATGGGTTCTAACTTGAGGCCTTTCAAAGAAGCAGAAGCAGACACCCTAGGCTCACTTGAGTGGTTGAAGATAAAATGGGTCAGTTTGGATGAAAACACTGATGAACCTAAATTACGAAGAGCCACATGCAACCATACGGCACAGGAACCATGCCCAACAGCACCAAGTCAGGAACACAGAAATCTCATTTGTAAGCTCAGCCCAGTCCCCGGCCATTCTGGGCACATTCTGACACACTGCCATCAGTGGAGTCTTTTTAAAACCAAAGTGCACTTGGTAGCTAATACCTCTCTACTTCTCTCAAAGAAGATCTAAGCTTACTGACTGGAAAGAATAAGGCAAAGTTTTGTTTGAACATGATTTTCCAATTCAACGATCCTTGAGGTAATGGGAGAAATCTATCGTGTTCTTGGGTTTGAAGCCAGGCCTTGCCACTCTCTGGATCCATTCCTGGAAACAGCTTGCTTAACCTCCCTGAGCCTTTGTTTTTCTTCCTCAATATAATGGGGTTAATAATACCTTCTTCACATACTGTTGTGAAGATCAGTTGTTTAATACATACAAATCACTTTCACAGTGCTTGGCAATCAACAGATGTACTCTCCTCTGTCTCTTTCTCCAGAGTATCATGGTCTGATGGAATGTAGAAATCTTCTCAGCAGATATTTTAATTTCCTTTTCTGCTAGATAAACTCCTACTTGGCTCACTTCAGCACTCAGCCTGACTGACATGTCTTTGGGAAACCTTCCTGTAGTTCAAGATTGGGTTCAGTGCCCCTCCTGTGTTTTCCTAATAATTTCATAGCATTTGTCAAATATTGTAATTGCTTGTTTACTTATCACCCTCCTCCAGTTAATATATTGAGTTCGGTCTTATCTGTTTTATCCATTGTCAAATGTCCAGAAGCCGGTGGGATGCCTGGCACATAGCTGCCAGTAGGTGGTCATAGATATTTATTGAACAAATGAGTATATGAATGAATTTTCTGATGCATAACAGACAGCAACATTTTGAATCAACCAGTAAGAATTGTGTTAGACATTGTGACATTAAAATGCAAAAGAAGGACTTCCCTCATGATCCAGTGTTTGGAGCTCCACTGCAAGAAGCATGGGTTTAATCCCTGGTCAGGGAACTAAGATCTTTCTTGCTGCATGGCATGGCAAGAAAGAAAAAATAAAAACACAACAGGGCCAAATTTTTTCTTTAAGAATGCCACTCTAAGTATGGGGAGGAAAATGCTTCATTTTTCCAGAAAACTTTTATAGGCTTTCCAGATGTATAGACTTTTGCAGATGTTTACCATGAACTATAGCATGTTTACTTACATACAGTTTTAAAATAGAAAATAACCAATAACTACATGGTAAATACTATGAAGTTTTTTAGGCACGTGTTTTTAATCTTAGATTGATTACTTGCTTTCACAAAACTTCAGCAAGGTAGGTATCTCATTTGAGATTTGACATGAAATGCCTTAAAAATCCAAGAGTAGGAATAGAGACTTATGAACATAAGAATAGAGACCTATGTACAATGCGCCCAAATATTTAGGGTTATGTTTCAAGTTCAGTTCAGTTCAGTCGCTCAGTTGTGTCCGACTCTTTGAGACCCCATGAATTGCAGCACACCAGGCCTCCCTGTCCATCACCAACTCCCGGAGTTCACTCAGACTCACGTCCATCGAGTCGGCGATGCCATCCAGCCATCTCATCCTCTGTCGTCCCCTTCTCCTCCTGCCCCCAATCCCTCCCAGCATCAGAGTCTTTTCCAATGAGTCAACTCTTCGCATGAGGTGGCCAAAGTACTGGAGTTTCAGCTTTAGCATCAGTCCTTCCAAAGAAATCCCAGGGCTGATCTCCTTCAGAATGGACTGGTTGGATCTCCTTGCAGTCCAAGGGACTGTCAAGAGTCTTCTCCAACACCACAGTTCAGAAGCATCAATTCTTTGGTGCTCAGCTTTCTTCACAGTCCAACCTCACATCCATACATGACTACTGGAAAAACCAGAGCTTTGACTAGACGGACCTTTGTTGGCAAAGTAATGTCTCTGCTTTTCTATATACTGTCTAGGTTGGTCATAATTTTCCTTCCAAGGAGTAAGCGTCTTTTAATTTCGTGGCTGCAGTCACCATCTGCAGTGATTTTGGAGCCCCCAAAAATAAAAGTCTGACACTGTTTCCACTGTTTCCTCATCTATTTGCCATGAAGTGATGGGACCAGATGCCATGATCTTCGTTTTCTGAATGTTGAGCTTTAAGCCAACTTTTTCACTCTCCTCTTTCACTTTCATCAAGAGGCTTTTTAGTTCCTCTTCACTTTCTGCCATAAGGGTGGTGTCATCTGCATATCTGAGACTTTATCCTGCATGAAGATCTGGAAATTCTGATTTGCATTAAGAATTCCTAGACTCCTTGGAGATCCATGCTGCAGGTGGCAGTGTAGACAGAAGTGGCCCCACTGCATAGCCCATCTCCCTTTTCTTATCACTTTTGTCTCCATCCTGGGATTTCCCTGATGGCTTAGATGGTAAAGCATCTGAGTTCTATGCAGGAAGCCTGGGTTCAATTCCTGGATCGAGAAGATCCCTTGGAGAAGGGAACAGCTACCCACTCCAGTATTCTTGCCTGGAGAATTCCATAGACAGAGGAGCCTGGCGGGCTACAGTCCATAGGGTTGCAAAGAGTCAGACATGACTGAGAAGCTACCACTAACACTTAGGCTCCATCCTACACCTGGGAAGTTTCAAGCACAGCCCAGCCTGCACATCCAAGTTCCATGTACCTTTCCACAAACTTCTGCTCTTGGTCATCTCTCAGGCCAGAGGTGCACACTCTGGTGGTCTGCCCTCTTATCAAAAAGGCAGGCTCCAGGAGTTATCTCAGAGCTCTTCAATCAGAAAGTTCTGGGGTCCCTGGTAACAAAGAGTGTGGCCTAGAAAGGTATTGGCGGGGAGAGACATCAGGTGAAGATGTTCCCTTTGCTCCACAGACTCTTCACACCTTATGTGTGTTTGTGTGTGTGTGTGTGTGTGCGTGTGTATGTGTTAGTCCCTTAGTTGTGTCCTACTCTTTGTGACCGCATGGACTGTAGCCTGCCAGGCTCCTCTGTCCAGGGAACTCTTTAGGCAAGAATACTGCAGTGGGTAGGCATTCCCTTCTCCAGGGATCTTCCCAACCCAAAATTGGGTATCACATATTGCAAGCAGATTCTTTACCGTCTGAACCACCAGGGAAGCCCTGGGCTGGGGTTCAACCAGAGGAGGCCAGAGCAGAATCCTCTAAAGTTTGGATCTAGGCTATGGACCCCTCTTGACTGGGTCTAAAGGAAAGTATCAAAGTAAGCAAGTATATTTGTCTTCCAAAGTCATTTCTTTGCTGGTATTAGGATATGAGGGGAGATGAGCACCAGAGGAAATGAAGTCTTGATCATATTTATGTCTACCTGAAAAGATGAAGAGCTGAGTTCCATCTGTGGGATTTTTGAACCTTTGGCTCCAGAAAGTCTACTCTCCTAGAGGCAATGCTAAGCTAATACCTCTGCCACAAGAATTGATTTGACTTTAGTTCTTACCTCTAAGTATTTTTTTAAAGATTGGTTATCTACTCAATGGTTTACTGATTGCTTTCTCTGGTCTGTGCTAACCTGAGAGGTGAGGCATTTAGAATGGGGCTGCCCAGCAGTTAGACTCAAGGAAGGTATTTTTCAGAGGATGGCCAAAGTGTTTTTTTTTTGTTTTTTTTTTTATGAAGATACTTCCAGGAAGCCTGCAATTAGCCAAATCACAGATTTCCAGTTATTTCAGTCTTGTTAACAACACATCTGTCTCAAGTTGGAGAATGAGCCTCAGTTATAGATGCTTTTGGAAACCTTCAATTACAGCAGCCTCAGAAAGCACCGCTGCTGTATACTAACAAGCAGTCCTCAGCAGCAACAAGAGACAGATTGACTAATAATTAGCAAATGTACTGCAGAAGGCCTCTCTAAAGGTAAAATATAATAATTTGCTTTTCCATTTCTTAGAGTGGAGCTGGTTGTGAGATACTGATGTCTCCTTGCTCCAAACAATACTTGACATTGTATTAGCTGGAGTAACCTTGAAATATTTTTTTTAAAGTGAAGGAAGTGTCTTCTGTGTATATAGTACTTTGAGTTTTCATAACATACCTTTTTTTTTTGCATTTGGAATGTGAATAGTAAGAACTTTCCCCATGAGGGAATTCATGTTTTCTGCCATTGTTAATTGTTTTCAGTGTTGACTTTAAATACAAAGCTGAATGAACACTAGAAATGTCTTAGGCTGCTGAAGTGATATTTGCAGTAAGGAGATGGTGGTTGAGGAAACTGGTATGAGTTAAAGAATTAAAGGGAAAAAATAGACTTATAAAGAAATATGAATGAATTGCAGTTCCTCAGAAAGATGTCTGATTGTTGTCTTCAGATATATGCAAGATTTTTTCTTTTTGGTTGGTTGACCAGTTTTCCAAATCCAGGGACTTAAGAATTGTAGAAAGGATGACTCTTCTTGCTAAACTATTATGATAGAGTTAATATGAGTCACGTATGTTTCCGAAGGATTACCACAAATCAAAAGTTCTCTCAGGAGAAGATGAGCGCACGTTCTTCTACTCTGCCATCTTGTCAGAATAGTGATACCCCACGTCCAAGGCCAAAGGAGAAGCCCCTACAAGACGGTAGGAGGAGTGAAGTCACATTTAGAATCAAACCCCAGACCTGCCAGAAATGCTCAGAGGGCTCAAACAAGACCTTGTGCGCACCAGGACCCAGAGGCCCCACAGAGACTGAGCCAGGCTTGCCTTCGAGTGTTTGAATGTCTCCTGCGGAGGCATGGGTCAGCAGTGACTTGCCCCAGGGACAGGGGCTCTGGCTGCAGCAGGCCTGGGTTACCCAGCCTGTGGCATAAGCCCTCTTGGAAGAGGTCACCATTAGCCCCTCCACAGAGATACCGAGCAGATGACCCACAAATTGCAGAACAATTATACCAAAGAAATTCTTGCACTGTGAAGAAAGTTCCAGGACACGCAACAGATTTCCCAACCTGGGGATCCAGCAAAGGGACTGAGAACCCCCAGGGAATTTGACTTTGGAGGTGAGTGGGAGATGGAGCCAGACTTGTCTGTGAGTGTCCAGGAGTCCAAACAATAGGGAGGGAAAACAGCCCAGCCCTTCAACAGAAAATTTGATTAAAGATTTACTGAGCCTGGCCCCGCCCATCAGAACAAGACCCAGTTTAGTCTCTCCCTTCAGGAAACTTACATAAGCCTCTTATCTTCATTCATCAGAGAGCAGACAATGAAAACCACAATCTCAGAAAACTAACCAAACTGATCACATGGACCACGGTCCTGTCTAACTCAGTGAAACTATGAGCCATGCCGTGTAGGGCCACCCAAGACGGACAGGTCATGGTGGAGAGTTCTGACAAAACGTGGTCCGCTGGAGAAGGGAATGGCAAACCACTTCAGTATTCTTGCCTTGAGAACCCCGTGAACAGTATGAAAAGGCAAAAAAAATATGACACTGAAAGATGAACTCCCCAGGTCAAGATGCCCAATATGCAACTGGAGTAGAGTAGAGAAATAACTCAGAAAGAATGAAGAGATGGAGCCAAAGTGAAAACAATGTCCAGCTGTGGATGTGATTGGTGATGGAAGTAAAGTCTGATGCTGAAAAGAGCAATATTACATAGGAACCTGGAATGTTAGGTCCATGAATCAAGGCAAATTAGAAGTGGTCAAACAGGAGATGGCAAGAGTGAACATTGATATTTTAGGAATCAGTGAACTAAAATGGACTGGAATGGGTGAATTTAATTCAGATGACCATTATATCTACTACTGTGGGCAAGAACCCCTTAGAAGAAATGGAGTAGCCCTCATCGTCAACAAAAGAGTCCAATATGCAGTACATGGGTGCAGTCTCAAAAACGACAGAATGATCTCGGTTCGTTTCCAAGGCAAACCATTCAATATCACAGTAATCCAAGTCTATGCCCCAACCACTAATACCGAAGAAGCTGAAGTTGAACAGTTATATGAAGACCTACAAGACCTTCTAGAATTAACACATCCAAACAGATGTTCTTTTCATCATAGGGGACCAGATTGCAAAAGTAGGAAATCAGAAGATACCTGGAGTAACAGGCAAGTTTGGCCATGGAGTACAAAATGAAGCAGGGCAAAGGCTAACAGAGTTTTGCCAAGAGAAAGCCCTGGTCATAGCAAACACTCTCTACCAACAACACAAGAGATGACCCTACAGATGGACATCACCAGGTGGTTGACATCTAAATCAAACTGATTAAATTCTTTGCAGCCAAAGATGGAGAAGCTCTATACAGTCAGCAAGGAGAAGGTGATGGCACCCTACTCCAGGACTCTTGCCTGGAAAACCCCATGGACAGAGGAGCCCGGTAGGCTGAAGTCCATGGGGTTGCTAAGAGTTGGACACGACTGAGCGACTTCACTTTCACTTTTCACTTTCATGCGTTGGAGAAGGAAATGGCAACCCACTCCAGTGTTCCTGCCTGGAGAATCCCAGGGACAAGGGGAGCCTGGTGGGCTGCCATCTATGGGGTCGCACAGAGTCAGACATAACTGAAGCGACTTAGCAGCAGCAGCAGCATACAGTCAGCAAAAACAAGACCAGGAGCTAACCATGGCTCAAATCATGAACTGCTTATTGCCAAATTCAGACTTAAATTGAAGACAGTAGGAAAAACCACTAGACCATTCAAGAGATATGACCCAAATCAAATCCTTTACAATTGTAGAGTGAAAGTGACAAACGGATTCAAGGGATTCGATCTGATAGACAGTACCTGAAGAACTATGGATGGAAGTTCGTGACATTGTACAGGAGACAGTGATCAAGACCATCCCCAAGAAAAGGAAATGCAAAAAGGCAAAATGGTTGTCTGAGGAGGCCTAACAAATAACTGAGAAAAGAAGAGAAGCTAAAGGCAAAGAAGAAAAAGTAAAGATATCCCCATCTGAATGCAGAATTCCAAAGAATAGCAAAGAGAGATAAAGCCTTCCTCAATGATCAATGCAAAGTAATAGAGGAAAACAGTAGAATGGGAAAGACTAGAGATCTCTTCAAGAAAATCAAAGATACCAAGGGAATGTTTCATGCAAAGATGGGCACAATAAAGGACAGAAATGGTATGGACCTAACAGAAGCAGAAGATATTAAGAAAAGGTTTGGTATGTGGTTCAGTTCAGTCACTCACTCATGTCCGACTCTTTGTGACTGAAAGGACTGCAGCACACCAGGCCTCCCTGTCCATCACCAGCTCCCAGAGCTTGCTCAAACTCATGTCCATCGAGTCGGTGATGCCATCCAACCATCTCACCCTCTGTTGTCCCCTTCTCCTCCTGCCTTCAATCTTCAATCCCAGCAAAATGTCTTCATGACCAGATAAGCATGATGGTGTGATCACTCACTTAGAGCCAGACATCCTGGAATGTGAAGTCAAGTGGGCCTTAGGAAGCATCACTGTGAACAAAGCTAGTGGAAGTGATGGAATTCCAGCTGAGCTTTTTGAAATTCTAAAAGATGATGCTGTGAAAGTGCTGCACTCAATATATCAGCAAATTTGGAAAACTCAGCAGTGGCCACAGGACTGGAAAAGGTCAGCTTTCATTCCAATCCCAAAGAAGGGCAATGCCAAAGAATCCTCAAACTACTGCACAATTGCATTCATCTCATAGGCTAGCAAAGTAATGCTCAGAATTCTCCAAGCCAGGCTTCAACAGTATGTGAACCGTGAACTTCTAGATGTTCAAGCTGGTTTTAGAAAGGGCAGAGGAACCAGAGATCAAATTGCCAACATCCATTGGATCATCGAAAAAGCAAGAGAGTTCCAGAAAAACATCTACTTCTCCTTTGTTGACTACACTAAAGCTTTTGACTGTGTGGATCACAGCAAACTGGAAAATTCTTAAAGAGATGGGAATACCAGACTACCTGACCTGCCTCCTGAGAAATCTGTGTGCAGGTCAAGAAGTGACGGTTAGAACCAGACATGGAACAACAGACTGGTTCCAGATTGGGAAAGGAGTACATTAAGGCTGTATATTGTCACCCTGCTTATTTAACTTGTATGCAGAGTACATCATGAGAAATGCCGGGCTGGATGAAACACAAGCTGGAATCAAGATTGCCAGGAGAAATATCAATAACCTCAGACATGCAGATGACACCACCCTTATGGCAGAAAGTGAAGAGGAACTGAAGAGTCTCTTGTTGAAAGTGAAAGAGGAGAATGAAAAGCTGGCTTAAAACCAACATTCAGAAAACTAAGATCATGGCATCCAATCCCATTACTTCATGGCATATAGATGGGGAAACAGTGAAAACAGTGAGAAACTATTTTTATGGGTTCCAAAATCACTGCAGATGGTTACTGCAGCCTTGAAATTAAAAGGGCACTTGCTCCTTTGAAGAAAAGCTATGACCAACCTAGACAGCATATTAAAAAGCAGAGATATTACTTTGCCAACAAAGGTCTGTCTAGTCAAAGCTATGGTTTTTTTCAGCAGTCATGTATGGATGTGAGAGTAAGCCATAAAGAAAGCTGAGTGCTGAAGAATTGATGCTTTTGAACTGTGGTGCTGGAGAAGACTCTTGAGAGTCCCTTGGACTGCAAGGAGATCCAACCAGTGCATCCTAAAGGAAATCAGTCCTGATTATTCATTGGAAGGACTGATGTTGAAGCTGAAACTCCAATACTTTGGCCACCTGATGTGAAGAACTGACTCATTGGAAAAGACCCTGATGCTGAGATTGAAGACTGAAGGTAGGAGGAGAAGGAGACAACAGAAGATGAGATGGTTGGATGGCATCACCAACTCGATGGACATGAGTTTGAGCAAGCTCTGGGAGCTGGTGATGGACAGGGAGGCCTGGTGTTTGCAGTCCATGGGATCACAGAGTTAGATGCAACTGAGCAACTGAACTGATGACAAACTTATGGTATTTGATTTGCTAAAAATTCATTAAGAAATTTTACATCTGCTTTCATGAGAGATTTGTCAGTGATTTACTCTTTCTTCTAAACTCTTTGCCTGGTTTTGGCACTATGGTAGCCTTATAGTATGAGTTGGGAAGTAGTCCTTTCTTGATTTTCTGGAAAAGTTTGTGTAGAATTGTTATTTCTTCATTAACTATTGGGTTCAGTTCAGGGCAGTCGCTCAGTCATGTCCGACTCTGTGACTCCATGGACTGCACCACGCCAGGCCTCCCTGTCCATCACCATCTCCTGGAGTTCACTCAAACTCATGTCCATCGAGTCGGTGATGCCATCCAGACATCTCATCCTCTGTTGTCCCCTTCTCCTCTTGCCCCCAATCCCTCCCAGCATCCGAGTCTTTTCCAATGAGTCAGCTCTTCGCATGAGGTGGCCAAAGTATTGGAGTTTCAGCTTCAACATCAGTCCTTCCAAAGAACACCCAGGGCTGATCTCCTTTAGGATGGACTGGTTGGATCTCCTTGCAGTTCAAGGGACTCTCAAGAGTCTTCTCCAACACCACAGTTCAAAATCATCAATTCTTCAACACTCAGCTTTCTTCATAATCCAACTCTCATATCCATACATGACTACTCCCAGTCAAATGATCTGGGGATATTTTTTGTGGGAAGATTTTAAACTGACTAAAATTGATTGATATAGGGATTCAGGTTATCTATTTTTTTCTTGAGTGAACTTTGGTACTTTGTGCCTTTTGAAGAGTTTATTCATTTTATTTAAGTTGTGGAATATATTAGTATAAACTTGCTGAGAATGCTCCCATATTCTTTTAATAGCTGTAGAATCTGGAGTGGTGTCACCTTATTCATTCCTGATGTTGATAATTTTGTCTACTTTTCCAGATCTATCTGCCTAGAGCTTTATCAGTTTTATTGGCCTTCTGAAAAAATGAATATTTTGTTTTACTGACTTTTTCCTGTTGGTTTTCTTTTGTCTTTTTCATTGATTTTTAATCTGATTATTACTGTTCCCTATTTTAGCTTCTATTTGCTCTTTTTTGTTTCTAGTTTTCTAAGATGGAGCCTGAGGTTATTTATTTGAAATCATTCTCTTTTACCAGTAAAGGCAATTTAGTGCTAAAATCGCCTCAAAGTACTGCTTTAGCTGTATTGCAGAAAATGTTATATGTTGTATTTTTATTTGGTTCCAAATATTTTCCTTTTTTTTTTCTTTCTCCATTTTGTTTTCCAAATACTTTATTTTTATTTCTTCTTTGACTCACAGTCTATTTAGAAGAATGCTCTGTTTTGTTTCCAAATATTTGGAACTTGTTCACATGTCTTTCTGTTATTGGTTATTAATTTAATTTCATTAAAGTCAGAAACAAACTTGAATCCTTTTAAAATTATTGATACTTCTTTTATGACAAATTTTAATTGCCTGGTCTTCCCATTTTCCCAGTTTCTTCTTCTCAACTCTGAGAGAGACTCCTGGACTTCACCGAGGTTCTTCCTCCCAACATTGTAGCATGGAAACGTTCTCCAGAGAGCAAGTTGGGAAATCAAAGTGCTTGCCTCTTTCCTTGCCCTTCATTCAGGGGTGACTGTCCGTCACTGGTTGATGTCTATTGTTAGCTATTTTGTTTGTTTGTTTTTTAGGTATTTCCAGCAGGAAGATAAATGTAGTCCCTGTTACCTCATCATGGCTCCAAGTACATGTCTTCTCAATTATGATTTTTAACAGAATTTAACGCACTGTAAACCAGTTTGTCTTGTTTAACATTAACCTTGTAATCTTACTGATGCTATTTTAGACTTCATTCTCATCCTAAGCAAATCTTCTTAAGCATTAACTATGAATAGAATGGGCTTCCCTGGTGGCTCAGTGGTCAAGAAACCACCTGCAGGAGACGTGGGTTTGATTCTCTGGGTCAGGAAGATCCCCTAGAGAAGGAAATCACGACCCACCCCGAGATTTTTGCCTGGGAAACCCCATGGACAGATGGAGCCTGGTGGGCTACAGTCCATGGTTCACAAAAGAGTCAGACCCTACTTAGCAATTAAAACAACAACATGAATAGAATAATTTTTGAGCGAGTGCTGTGGAAACCTTAAAATTTCTTTCTTTTGGTATCTGTTTCTCAAACAGTCATCTATATATTCTCTGTCTTTTGCCTAGCCTTCTGAGAGTTGGAATGGAATTTTCAGTCACTACTTTTTGCCCAACAAAAGAGAAGGTTTTTTTGTATCATTAAGGCCAAAGATTGGATAATAAGCTTATGGTTGTTAGAAAGCCGCTTTCTTTGGTCATCTTTTGATAGCACCCACTAAGGGTGTCTGCTGCCTCTTTGACTGAAATAGAGCTAGCCATCTTTTGATGAGATAGAGTCCTGTTCACAGAAGTTATGCCTGTCCTTTTTCTTTTCTCTCCCTCTATATGTAAGGAACAGCGTTTTTCCATTTTTGACCACCTTCTGTCATCCAGCCCCTGGGATGGGTGAACTGTACATGTGATAAGGCTGCATTGCTGTTGCTCATTCTCTTCTCACACATGTGCAACATGGAAAATGAGCCATGAATATAATTTTCATGTCTCAGACTCTTCTTCTCATAATACAGAAATATATATGCATACATAATGGCCATGGTAAGCATCCTTTCCCTCTAATTTCTAATTGACCCTGGAAGTCATGTTCTTATGAAAATTAAGTCTTCTATACGAATTCTGTTATCTATTAACATGTCACTTTATTCTTTTTTTTTTTTCTTTTTCTTGTCCTCTCCTTTACATTCTTAGTATACCTTTATGATTTGTGTGAATTCTACTTTATTGTGTTTACTCCCTTCTCTTACTGAATCACTTACATTGAGATGCTTCCTGTATTTTCAGTTCAGTTCAGTTCAGTCACTCAGTTGTGTCTGACTCTTTGCGACCCCATGAACCATAGCACGCTAGGCCTCCCTGTCCATCATCAACTCCCAGAGTCCACCCAAACCCATGTCCATTGAGTCGGTGATGCCATCCAACCATCTCATCCTCTGTCATCCCCTTCTCCTCCTGCCTTCAATCTTCCCCAGCATCAGTCTTTTCCAGTGAGTCAACTCTTCGCATCATATGGCCAAAGTATTGGAGTTTCAGGTGCAACATCAGTCCTTCCAGTGAACACCCAGGACTGATCTCCTTTAGGATGGACTGGTTGGATCTCCTTTCAGTCCAAGGGACTCTCAAGAGTCTTCTCCAACGCTACAGTGTTTTGTTCACCCTTATTTTCTCTTAAAAATTCTACCAACAAGGTATCTTGTTAACCCCTTCCTGCTTCTCCTTCTGTTTTCCTTTTTTTCATTTCCTTCACTTCTGTATCTGGCAACTTTGCTATCATCACCACCTCTCCATTTTAAATTCAGTCTTAACAGCATTGCTGATAACGCATTTTAAGTGATCATAAATTCTAAATTCATACAAAATTTTTTTATTTAGAACAGAGGATTTTTTAATTCAAAGATCATCTATTTTTGTAAATATGAGCTTGTCACAGTTGTCCTTGATAGTTTTGGCTGGAATACTTTCAGAGCACTGTATATTGATTATGGAAGTGGTGAAAATGAAGTCATTGGTTGTGTGCACAGGTCAGGTGTATGAAATCATATTGAGCTCAACACTAGAGCGAAATACTTGATCAGCCCCAATTGGTTTTCATTGTTTAATATGAAATACATATTTTTACCACTACATGTTTCTAATTCAACACATTGTAGGTCCCTAGGTAGTAACACAGATAGTAGATACTGAGCAGCACAGATACTGAGCTCCTTCTATATAGAGGCACTATATTATATATTTATACATATATTTATATATTATATATTTCAGAGGGTACAAAGATAAGCAACACCTAACTTTGCTTTCAAGGAATTTAATTCAATCCAGTAGTCATATACAGATGTGAGGATTGAACCATAAAGAAAGCTGAGAGCCAAAGAATTGGTGCTTTCAAATTGTGGTGCTGGAGAAGACTCTTGAGAGTCCCTTGGACAGCAAGGAGATCAAACCAGTCCATCCTAAGGGAAATCAACCCTGAATATTCACTGGAAAGACTGATGCTGAAACCAAAGCTCCAATACTTAGGCCATCTGATGCAAAGAGCTGACTCACTGGTAAAGACCCTGATGCTGGGAAAGAGGGCAGGAAGAGAAGCAGGTGACAGAGGATGAGATGGTTGGATTACATCACCAACTCAATGGATATGAGTTTGAGCAAGCTCCAGGAGATAGTGAAGGACAGGGAAGCCTGGATTGCTGCAGTTCATGGGGTCACAAAGAGTTGGACACAACTTAGCGACTGAACAACAACAAGTAGGGAAACAACATGTACATAAATCACAAAAATAGCTAACACTGAGCACTAACTATATTCTAGAATCTAGTTTAAGCACTGCTATGTATTATCCTTTTTGATCCACATAACAGTCCTATGAGATCAATACTGGGTTTTTATGCTCATTTCATATGAGAAAGTTGAGGCATAGAGAGGTTGAGTGCGCAGGTCAAAGTAATATACCTGGAAAACCAGGGGAGATTTTTGAATAGCCGAGTGGCATGGTCAGGCTTGAACTTCAGGCTAGATATTCTCATAGCAATGGTCGGGGTAGACAGAAGCAAGACGTTGGAAACTGGAAGACAACTGCTATTCCAGTCATTTGTGTTGGAATAACCCATTAATTCCTGAACTATAATGATGGTGGTGGAAATGGAAAGAGACTATATAGACTTACAGAGATAAGAAAGAATCTGACAAGTTGATTAAATGATGTCGTTTTGGGCAGTGTGAAACAGTGATAACTTTGAGGTTTTGGTATTGGTATTGGGGAGAACAATGATGCTCTTAAGGAACTGAGAATAGAAAATAACTTAGGTTAGTGATTACTGCAATTGTGATGCTTAGAAGTTTCCAAAGGGAACTGGTTTGTGGGACGGGGTCATGAAGATTCCCTGGAGAAGGAAATGGCAACCCACTCTAGTATTCTGGCATGAAGAATTCTATGGAGAGAGGAGCCTGGTGGACTCCATGGGGTCGCAAAGAGTCATACACTACTGAGTAACTAACACTTTCACTTTTCATAATAAAGCTTAGAGAATTGATTAAGTATTATTTTTACAGTGAATAAAGTTTTTTCTAAATTTATAACTCTCAACATTCATCTCTTACATTGAAACATTTCTAAAGTAATTTGTCTAGTTGCATTGAATCTGATTATTTGCAGTATTGATAGTTAACATCAGTTTCTGTCAAGAGTCATATGGGTTGAGAAAGTTGTACCAAATTGTAAGAACCTAGGGCTTTTAACAATCATGCTTGAAAGAAACCTTGGGAGTTGCATTTGTCAAGCAGCTAGGAAAACCATTCATGCATACCCCGCGTCCAAAGCTCCACAGGCAGCCCAAACGTGAAGAACTGAAAGGTCATTCTTCTTCCTGCGGTGTGATGGTTTGTTGACATATTTTGACACACCAATACAATGCTGAAAGGATCCAACCTTCCTGCAGTACTGGAGAACTCAGGTCTGGACAGAGTACCTGACACTCATTGCATTGCTTTCTTCACCTTTCTCCTCCTCCATAGATAAACTTGTTCTTCAAACATGAAATGCTGCCTTCCCTGCAGAAATATAACAAATTTTAAATGAAGATAAGTGATTGCTTTTTAAATGTCTTGAGCTTTGTTTTTTCCAGTTACCATCAAGCTGAAAACTTTACTTAGACCTATTCATGCTGTTAATTCAAATGAATTTGTTTTTCAAAATGATAAATGTGAATGGAGATTATTAATGCTTGAGAGACCGAAACTAAACAAATGAAGAGATCTCTGTGCTATGATATGTTTTGCAGTCTTCATCGTTGTGATAGAAACCAGTTTATTAGAGTTCACATGTTTGAAGATTACCTCTAAAGTGCAGATGTTTTCATGTACATACAGGTAAATCTTAGGTAGCTTTCGAAGTGCTTGCCTCAGAAGTACATCGTATGTTAAGAGGTTGAAGGGTTAGGTTAAAACCAGAGAGCTGTCAGAAGAGTTTTCTGTCATGTGTAAATGTGTTCTGTGTTAGGATTATATACTGTGAAAAGGAGCTTTGCTTAGTTACCCATTTTATCTCTTAATGCAATATCATGGTGATGTGAGGATGGAAATAAAAAACATTTACCATAATGAATTTATACCATTAATGAAATATAAAAGTAGTAGGCTAAAGTACCTCTTAATCGGGAGCAGCTATTCAGAAAGATTTTCTTGCTGTCTCCACAACTAGTAAATATAAAGTGGAATAATATTCTCCAAGCATTTAGAATGCACTTTGCAAAATGTGAAAAGTTTTATGTATTTGTCATAATATTGGAAAAGAGTATTCAAGTATTTCAGTGATATTGTTTCCAAATGTGATAATTGTCTGCCAAATTAAAATACTTCCATCCAAGTTAAATATTTTAGTGGCATACCTAAAATTAAGATGGAAATTTTGAAGTACTAACTTGTTTCAAACTATTACCTATCTTACATAATCTTTGAAGTTTCCAGTTAGCACCCCGAGCCTCATGCATCTGTTGGATTTGCTTCCCTTTCTGTTTTCTCCATGCTTCCAAAAGTTGTCATGTCACTGGAAACCAAACCCCAGTACCGACAGAGCACTTAAGGCTCCCACCTAGATTACCACCAGGCTTCAACTGCAGTTGCCTCATTCAGGTTAGACCTCTAAGAAGTTTGTGTGTTCTGAGAGCTGACAGCCCTGATCCTGGTCTGCCTGCCCAGGATCTGGTCACACAGGCTCCCCTGTGCCAAAAGGTGGCCACCATCCCAGACCTTACCTTTCAGGATTTTATGTAATTTTTTTTTGACACATATATCTGCCCTTGCAGATGTACTTCTCATTGTAGTCTCTGTCTACATAAGAATAGTTGAAAACCTCTTTTTGCATAAATGTTACATAGGTTAATTTTACTTCTCAATGACAGATTTTCCTGCTGAAACTCAAGTGGTGAAAATCTTTTCTGTTTTCTAACCATTCTCCGTGAAACCTTATAACCCCCACACCCAACATGTGGGGACATGCACATATGTGCATGCACGTGTGCACATGAACACACACTTCTCACAAATTGCTTTGAACACACAGCAAATCTGTTTGAAATGACAGGGAAAGGGTTAAGTCCTGACAATCTTTTTACTAGATTTATTAGTGACTTAATGTCTACACACGTCTTTCTTTAAATTTACCCCTAGGTACCCAGGCATAAATTACCCCAATTGTTTCTAATATTATACCACTTTACAAACATGTTTTCCTCAGAAAGTACACCACGAACTTCTATTGTTTTGCCAAGTTCCTGGAATTCTTTTATAAATTCTTAGTAAAATTCTTTCATTTTGGTGAGAAAAAATATATTCTATCAATTACTTTAAAAAGCAATAATTCATTATAGTTGATCATAAATGTCAGGAAGCAAAGACCCAGCTGAAGCATTTTGTCACTAATCATGCTGTTTTTCTTCTAATTAGTTAATTTACATTTTACAAATTAAGGGTAAAATCCAGACAGAAGATAACATCATAGCTTTAACTGACCTATATTTGTATCTGCCAAATTTAAGTTAATTAGAAATGTAGATGCTGTTTGTTTTAGTTGTCAGAAAAGCTCATCTTTTTTCCTTAAAAAAAAAAAAGTAGACACACTTTTTCCCCCCTCAGCATTTATCATCTAAATAATAGTCTTGCCAAGATGGCAGCCTCATAATAAACTCTTTTCAGTGGAGTGATGGGTAATGAAGCTTGCTTGTGAAGGCAGCGAAAAATGTTGTCTGGCCAAATGCATGAATATGATGGCTAGAGAATCAGTGGACTTTCTCAGTCATCAATCTTTTTAGTAGCCTCTTATACATCTGAATATTTTGATAGATGATCTAATAATTGAGTTATCTATCTTTCTAACTATCAGAGTTGCATAAAAATTATTCTCACATGCTACTGAATATTAAATATATTAGGCATCCAGTAAATTTTTCATAAAAAGGGCCAAAAGGTGAAAGATGTTTGTTATTCTATAAATACCGCTTAATACATTGAATGTTAAGCCCTCTGAAAACTTCCAACTCTTTAATTTCTTTTGTGAGAAGCAGATACATACTTAAAAAGGAGGACATGCCCATTGTAAGCAGGGCATAGAGTAGTTACTGTAGCTAATGAAAGGTAAACCCTGATAACACACAGATGCAACCCAGCAGTGTAAAATAGAATGCCCTTGCTGATCTAACACTAGTGACATATTTAACACTAGTAACACAAATTTTCCATACTGCCTTTCCAGGTAGCTCAGTGGTAAAGAATCTACCTGCCAGTGCAGGAGCCACAGAGGATACACGTTCAGTCCCTGGGTCAGGAAGATCCCCTGGAGAAGGAGATGGCAACCCAGTCCAGTATTCTTGCCAGGATAATCCCATGGACAGAGGAGCCTGGCTGGCTACAGTCCATTGGGTCTGAAGAGTTCGACACGACTGAGCACGTGCGCGTGCACACACACACACACTTTCCTTACAAGAAGCAGAAAGGATGTGAGTGCAAAGAGAGACCGTGTGTTTTCAATGTTTTCGTCAACTGGGGAGGAAGGTGATCCTACCAAAAAGGGCAGCTTGCATATCAGCTGCCTGCCTAACATTTCCCCTGATGACCCAAGCTACCCAAGTATACTTTGCATGCATAGGTAGTTCTTTTCCCCCATATAACTTTATACTGTGTTTTCTTTGGTCATACACCATGCTGACTATCAAAAGTTTATCAACAAGTGTGCTTCACTGGGATTGAAAAGCAGCAAGGAAAATTGGCAGAAAACAGATCTCTCGCCGAGTAGGCTTCCTCCCCAACCACTACCTGCACTTCTTCAAGGTGACCTTGCGGGGATGACTTCCCAGTAACCAGCATTAAAATAGTTCTGCCCTGACAGAGCAGGCATTTGTTGCACGTCTGAAGGGTTACTAATCCTGTGCATCTTAAAAGGCACTCAAATGAACAGAGCCTTGTAAATTGGATTTCTATTAGCCAGACCTGATGATAGCTCTTCATCAGTGGAATGGGAGGAAGTGCTATCAATAGCCCCAGCTCTAAATATCTTTGTTTTTTTAATGCCATACTTATTTTGGGGCTCTCTCATCCAAAATGGTGATGAATGCTAGAATCACCAGAATTGATTGTATTTAAGGTTTTAAATAAACCCTTACAATCTAGACAACAGCTATTTTTAAATGCTTTTCAACCTGAAAAGCGTTTGGAACAAAAGTCAAAAACATAACAGTCAGAAAGGAATATGGTGAAAATGTGTTAAGCCTTGCTCTGTTTATAGTTCCCCACATTGATTTCAGCTCACAGTTTTGCTATTCATAAAAATTGGGGATGATAGACTTTCTTTCTCTTCATTTTCTGCATTGAAAATAATAATTGAGAGGGATAAAGCCAATTGTGGAAATCTCTCAGTTCTGAGGAACATTTCTTGGTTTTAAGAATTTTGCTTTTATAATTTGAGATTGGATAAAAGCTAGTGCTTGTTTTTTGTAAGAGCTATAACTGGGAATTTTAAATTCTTAGGTATCTAGTTTCAATTGTACATTTAAAACAATTGGAAATGACCCGTATTAGGGAAGTTTCAGGGGCAGGGAATACTCTTCGTAATGAAAGCAGCAGACATCTGTGTTCTTTCTAGTCTGTCTTTTGATTAGCGTGGCCTCATCTATCACTAGCCTTTGATATGAACACCAAGAAGTCACGTCCTTTTGTTTTAAATGATAAATATGCCTTTGTCATGAATACTCATAGGCAACCCAGGATTTACATCTGAATTGTCAAAGTGTAACTGCCCAGCTTCTGTGATGAGTGACATTATTAGTGAAATAAAGAAGTTTTTAATTTGTCATGGATAGGCCTTAGATGGTGACATTATGAGACTGTGTAGGTTGTGATGCTAGAAAAAGTTGTCCTTCCTCCACTATTTTTCTAAGATTTGTCATGTATCAACAAGAAGCAATCTGCAGCAGGAAGGTCTCTGTGAACATTTTGCCTTTAGAGCCATTAGTCCATCTCTTTAGGTTTTATTATTTAGACTTGATAGCTGGTAGTTCTTATCAAAACTAATATTGTGAAGTGACAGGCTTCTGATGGTCAAACAGTCAGTTTTAAGATTGGCTCTGTCTGGCTGTTATTGCCAAAGATACTATTTAAAAAAACAAAGCAAAACAGTTTTATTTCAAGATTAATGTCAATGATATTTTCCAAGTAAGTTTTTTTTTAAATAATCTTTGGGCAAACTCACATCTACTTATAGATATTTATGTATGTGCTCTTTATGTAAATATACTGGCAGACACGTAATATTTACCTACACAGTGTTGTCTTACTCTTCAAAACCTTTTACTCTCAGGGTCAGCTGTTGTGTTTGACTCTCCTACTAAGAAATTAGGACCATTAAAATTAAAAATACTGTGCAGTCTTGAGCTTCTCGCATTTGTAGTGTAAAAGATTCCAACTTATATGTTTCTGCTTTATTTATTTCTACATTATTATAGACAAATAGTTTGATTATTTCGAAGTTTCTTATTAGGATAAATGTTTAGAATGTTTCATGTTGATAATAAGTAGTTCTAATTTATGTGTGAAAAACATTCTATGAAGATTTGGTGTATTAACAGTCACTTCAGCAGAAATGGCATTACCTTTTATAAGCTCAGACTTCATAATTTCAACACAACTGTTTTAAAAGCAGGTCCTCCTTAACTACTTTAAGAATTTTTCATTTTTTCTTTTTCAACTGAATTGACTGGTTAGATTACCCAAAACAACGTCTAACTTAGAATATTGAGATTTACAGGAGAGTTAAACTCTATGTTTTAGTTTGATTCAGTCTCTCTCCATATAAAATTCACCTTAAAATGGTCCCATCAGTTATAACAGCCCCACTTAAATTGTGTTTTATTTGGGGTCATATTCCTCACCTCATGAATGCATTAGTCTCAGATTTTCTTTGTTTTATTGTGTCAAAGCTGAAGGTTAGCAAGTTTTAAGAAAATACTTCTTGATTGCCAAATAAAGGCAAAAAAATGTATTTGATTAGAAATTTATTATCAACTAGGAATTTTCTTTTTTTCTACTTTTTCGTTTTCTTTTTTTTTCATTTCTTAATATTTACTAGGTCACTTATTTCATGGAAAATGAAGTCTTATTTATATTTGTTTCCCAACAGAAAACAATCCTTAACAACTCCAAAGTCCAACCCCTTACATTAATTGAGATTTTTGTACTGTAATATGAGTGTCTTGGGTTTTTGAGACCCTAAGGTTTTCACCCAACTTGAAGACAATGATGCCAGTGAGCTTCTGTCCAGAGTTAATCAGCTGCAGAATTTGTAAACTGCACATGTGTCAAAGTTGAAAATGTTAGCACTCTAATAGAAGCTTGAAAAGGTTAGATCTGATAAAAGCCGTCAGCAGTTAAAGGAAGTGATTTATGGGAATGTAATGACACAAAATGCCTCATTTATCACTCATATATAGATAGGTTAAGGTTCCTATGTCATACTTTTAAAAACTTGACCACTTCGAATTGTCAAAATAGGTACTTAATTGCCCTTCATCCTTTTCATTTGGAATTTATTTCATTTGAGTTTGGTAATTTCATCTATGATCACTTTACTGTCATTGACTTCATATGGTTCCATTTAGAGTCATTCATATTTTGGAGTTTCAAAAGCTGTACATCACTGATCTTAAAGTTTTATTAGCTAGAGCTGTTGCAAGGAAGGCTAAGCCAACCTTCTATATGTTAATTTACATTTTTGTTAAACAGGAATGCCATGGAGATGTGTTAAAGTGTCATTTTGTCTTTTCTAACACTTGTAATTTTCATCAGCATTTTCTAATCCTCTAAAGTTTCTATACGTCTCTTCTTAAACAACACAACATGAGGTTTAAAAGAGCCATCAATTTGTTTGCCTTTAAGTTCCACACAAATTAAATTTAATGAAAACTTGCCTATGTTGGTTAAATGATCCTAAAAAAAAAAGATAAAACCAAAAGTTAAGAGACATGCCAGCTTGTATTTCCTTCCCAGATTAATTAAGATACAATTCTTGATTACTTCTATATACATTCTAAGAAAGCACTTATAAACTTGGGATTCCTAAATATCTGTTTGCTTATTTGATATCATTTAGTTTATGCATGCATATCCTAACACTTAAATAAAAACTATTTTTAAACTGCCAATATATAAAAGTAATATTATAAAACAAATTTTATAATGATTATTACCATTTTAAACTCTTTAGTATGAAGGGTAAAGAATTGTTTAAGGCCTTCTTGAAAATTATTCAGATCATTAAATATAGCAGAAGTGTCTCGGGGTTTCCCCCTGTACCCCTGTACAATCAAAAAGTAAATTGGAAAACTTTGACAGTCTCAGTTTATCAGCCAAATATTGCCCTTTCTTCAGTAGGGACTTCCCAAGTTCCTCTTAAGAAGTCGGAGCAATTTCTTCAACGAGACAAAGGCATGACAGTGAATGTGGGCAAAGGAGGAGCTGTAAATGTAGCTGACCCTTGCTGTACCTTGATTCCATCAAATGGACTAGAAAAAAATACATTTTTGAGACGAATCATCGGGAGTTGCATATGGATTCATATGACTTCTTAACATCAAGAAATTACTGTTAATTTTGTTAGACATGACAGAGCCATTATAGTTACGTAAGAAAATATCCATTTTTAAAAGAGCTACACACCAAGAATATGTAGGAGTGGAGAGACTAGGGACTGAGGATTTCTTGTAAAATATGTCAGCAAAATGCATAAGTTGAGAGAGGGAAGGTGGGTATTTAGTAGGGGATTCTCTGCTTTTCATACATTTAAAAATTTTTGCAATCAAACCCCAAAAAAGTCAGGGAGATTATTACATTAATCTTGTCCAAAACTGTTGCTTTTTAATATAAAATTATAATACCTTATGTTTTCTTGATATCAGTTTTAATTTTAAAATCATAAAGTATTATCTAAAAATGTTTTTTTAAGTCTCCAAAATTTATTTCTCCTCAGATTATCTAATTGGCTAACATAAAATGCAGTTACATACTTTAACTCAGCAGCAAACTGGTATCTTCCAACCTAAAAAAGAGCTAAGAAATTCTGCATGTTTATTCAAAATATGACAGAAACCTATTAGCATACTTTTTTGTGCTCTGAAAAGTATGTGGCTTCTAAATGACATTGCAGATTATTTTTTGTTTGCTTAAATGTATAATTTCAGTCCTGTATTTCTGACAACAGAATTTAAAAATGTGTATAGGTCTTATATTTTCAGCTTCATTTATTATCATTGTTCACTAAAGCATTTTCTTGAGTTGCAATTATACTCTCCCAACTTAAGAAATATTAAGTGAAGTGTATTTTTTCTGCATATATCTTTGTTCTGAAAAAACTTTTATACATTTAAATCAAAATTTTAATTCCTATGATTTGAAAAAAATCTGCATGTATTTACTTGGCTGTCTTTAGACATGTATGCAGTATTTTTATCTTTAAATGACAACAGAACCCCTGAAGGTCTCAAAGTCTTAAAGTATACATTGATTTGAAGAAAAGGTATTCTTCATATGAATTTATTCTTTATCCTGTTTATATTAAAGGATAGTTAACCAAATGTGTTTTTCTATTTTTATAGATCATTTACATATATTAAGGCAACACAGGAAGCACCATTTCAATTTAACCTTCCAGAGATTAATCATTTTATTTGAAGGAGTTTTGTTGTTATTCTTTCAAGTCAATGATTAGGAAAAATTCATATCATGTGTGTTTATATAATCATAGGAGTCAAAATTGTCTCAATCTGTGAATCTTAATAGTTTGCTCTTGTAACAACTATGAAGCAATGTATTAAAATGCCTTAATTACAGGGCAAGAAAAAGAGAAAGCACAGTCTTTTAGCATATGATCTTCAATTGTTCACCAAAGGATAAAGAAAGCATTCAAGCGTGGTTTCAAGAACTGTCAGCAATAAGAAAATGCAAGGTGCTTTGTAGAGCCTTAAAGACCTTTCTGGGAAATAGATGTAATTAAAAAGTAAAATAGACTTTTCATTTTAAAGAAATTTTTTAAATCTTATAGAATTTCATAATGTTAATATATTAATAAGGGCATTATTTTCTTACCCCAGATAAGAAAAAGTCATCCATGAAGCTATTATATTTGATTCACACAGTGAATCTTATAAGTATTTTTTTCTTTAGGTTTGATTTAAGAGTGCAAATTATACGTATAATAATTTTTAAAGGTGTTTTCTGTCATATTCCTATATGCTGATTAAATCTTATTCATAAACTAGGAACATCTAGTAGTCTTCCTTTTACTAAGAGAAGTCCTTTTATGCACACTAAAGTTCAAAATGATCAGAAAAATTTATTTTTGCACTCTTAATTAACATGTTCATATATACCTTGCTTCTTGTCAGCACAGCACTAATCCTGGTAGTCAGGTATGAGAATTTCAGAAGCACTTTAACTTTCATATTAAAAAAAAATTATTTTCCATGAAGTTCAGTCCAAATGTCTAACAGTATGTCTCCAAGTTGCATTAAAGTGGAGAAGGTTAACCTCAGTGTCTGATAAGAATCTATTTATAAATAACCCCAGTGCTTAACTTCAGCCTGCTCTGCCTCTGTCAGAGTTTGGGGATCTAGTCGGCTCCCACCAAGAACCCACACATCAGTATGTACTGACTACTTCCAGGCACCAAATATATTCATGTTTAAATTGTCTTCATTTCAGGACACCTCATCTGGAGATTAATCAATTTCAGAAGAGTAGTGTTTTTAATTACTCTTTACACTGAGAAACTGTTTGTGGGCCAGTGTTATTTTTCCATCTAGTCAATGACCAATGTATTCACTGTTCAACATTAAAAAAAAAAAAGATTAATTTGGCAGTGTATTAAAAGACCTTATTAAAATCTCCAGTGCCTAGACTTCTATTTAAAATCACAATGTGGAACAATAAATGTGCGTAGTACAGGGACTGGTCTCCAGTTTAACTCACACAGAGATGTACCCACTAAAAAGGTCTGCTCTGTGTTTCCATTAAATTGAGTTTCTCAGTTTAAATTATTATTCTGTAGAAGATACAACGGACTACTTTGTTCTTAAATAGTCATGCAGTAGATTGAGTAGTACTTGAAGATTTGTTGCATTTTGACTATAGGAAAAATAATGCCTCTGCGTGATAATGAGTATATGATTTGCATGTGCATTGTATAATTCACAGTATACATATGCATTCATCATGTTATTCTTTGCAATATGATGAATTATGTCAGTTTATTGCATATGTCTGCATGTACCTCATCTCTTAATTAAAGCATTAATCACTAAAATTACCAAAGATATGTGGTTTTACTGTACTTTTAAAATTTAATGTTGATCTTTGCATGGTAATATACATATTATTTCTTATTGGTAGGCTATACTAAGACATTTTAAGTAAGGATTTCCATGTTATGATTCTATCATATCAATTATTTTAAATATGCTTATCTTAATATATACTTACAACACACTTTTTAACTGTTTTAAATCATTTTTATATGAGATTAATTCCCTAAATCAATAAAATTACCAAAGACATATATATGTGCATATATATGCATATTATATGATCAACATTAAAATTTAAAAGAATATATATACTCTATCTGTACTTTTAAATTTTAAAGTTGATCTTTGCATAGTCATATGCATTATTTCTAATTGGTAGACTATGATAAGACATGCTAAGTGAACATTCCATGTTTTGCTCCTAGCAAATCAATTTCAAATATGTTACTTTGTTTAACTTTTTATTTTATATTGGAGTTTTAAATGTTATTTTAATATACATTTGCCACACCCTTTAACATTTGTGTTGCTTAATCGTTTCATTTGAGAGTTAATTATACTTGATGTTCATTTCCAAGCACCCAATATTAGTTCATTTATAAATGATGAACATTTGCTATTCATGTGATTCAATCCTTTTTAGAATTCAATTCTTTTAGAAATTGTTATTGAGAACAGAATAACGAATTGTGAGGTTTTGAGGAAAAATTTGTGAAAAAAATGGTACCACCTGGTCACAGGTTTAGTTGTTACGTAGGAGGCACATGTTGCATATTGCAGTCCATTTAACATTCCTGAGAGAAAAATTTATTCATTTAGCCCCTCAGCTCTTCCTGTCACATTCACCACTGTCTTTCTTCTCAGCCCCAAACCTTGCTCTGTGCTGCTCCAAGAAGACAGAGCCCTCCCTCATGTGACTTCATGAAGCCACGCATCCCTCTTTGAGTTTTTGCTTGTTCTCTCCCATCATGTCCAGTTAAGATGGTTCCTTATTGCATTTCTTCCTTTCCTCAGTTTTCTCTCTTCCCCAGAATCACGAAGTTTGCCCATGCTTTGAAAGTCATCCTTGGTTGGCTTGTGCATTAGAGCCACTAACTTGTTTCTTTCTTCGCTCTGTCACAACATTCATACTGGCGGCCTCTACAGCAACACGCACTTAATGCTAAAGAACTTGACATTCTCCCAGGCTTTGTTTCAGAAATATGTCTCTGAAGATGCCTGTGGATGCTGCTCTGATGTGCAGGTTATGCTCCTGCATCTTACACACCTACGTAAATATTCTTTCATTGCTAATTGAGAATGACATTCCTTAGGCCTGCTCACCTGGACCTGGCACTAACTTCATAGCTGGCATGCTGCGCAATTCAGAAGCAGGAAGGCACTAGTCTCCCATACTTTATACTTCTTATTTTGTCTTTTTTTCTTTTTCCTGCACAATACTGCTGGACCCATCTTCCAAGGGCATGACTCTGGTGTGATGCTTCCCTCTTAGTGCTGTTTTTCTCTGTCCCACTTCACTCTGCTCCATGACCTGGAGTCTGACCATCAGCAGACTCCTTTGCCCTCTGGCTTCCTGTTGGGTTCATTCAGTGGGGAGGCATTGGCAGGAGATCCAAGGGTTCATAGGAAGTGCCAGGAAGGTATTTGTTCTCCTACCCACTTCTCTTTCGGGTCCCTCAGGTAGACTGCCTGTGACGATCAAGTCAGCCTTGTCATGCGGTCCTCCCCACCCAGCTCCTTTCTCAGCTCTGGGTGTCCACTTCCTTCTCTCTGCCATTCAAACCTAGGAGTGGAGGGGTCTCCCTGCTGTTGACAGCCTGGATGCATTGCACCTCCGAACCTCCTTAGAATTTTCCGTGTTGTACATTCCCTACAGAGCGAAGTCAGGCTCCTCAGCCTTCCTGCTGCCTCTCTAGCCTTATCCCTAGATGTTGCTCCATGTACCAACATAATTCCAGTCAAACAAACATACCCCACAATGCCCTTTTGCATGACTTTGTGATTGCATGATCCAATGCCCATATTCTCCTTGTTTTGGCCCATTTTATTTAACCTTCCCTTCTTCTAAATTATTCTAATGAAATGATTCATCAAGAGTCTAGACTGAAGAAAACAAGTATTACATTTGAAGCTAAAGTCATGTTTAGAGCATTTGGAAAATGTTACTCTCCCCTGAACTTCAGACCCATAAATCCACCTGGCTTTTCAACATCTCTACTTGGATATATGTTAGATATCTCAAACTCAGCATGCCAAATCTGAATTCCAGATGCCCCTAAAAGTTTTCCCCATCCCAGTTAATGATGACTCTAGCCTTCCATTCACCTAGGCAAAACCTCTTTGGATCATTCTTGCTTCTTTCCCTCATAGTTCACTTGTGATCTTTCTAGAAATCCTGTTGATTCTGCCTCCAAAAATGTCCCCGGAATCAACCAGTTTTCACCATCTCCACTGCTACCACTTGGTCCAAGTCATCGTCATGTCCTTCCTGGACTGTTGAAATAACTAGTCTCCCTGCTTACATGCCCACCCTCCTAAAGTCTTTTCTCAGCATAGCATCCAAATCATCAAATATAAGTAGATCGCGTTAATCCTTTGCTAAAAAGTCTTCTGGTGGTTCCACAATTGACCCAGAATAAGAACCAAAATCTATACATTTGGCCTTTGCAGTCCCACATGGTTCCTTGGAGTCATTGCTATAATCTTATCTCCTACCACAGTCCTCAAACTCCTTCTGCACCAGGCATTCTGGTGGCTTCTTTGCTGTTCCTCAGACTTACGAGGTACATTTTTGCCTTAGGCTCTTTGCAGTGAATGTTCTCCTTGCATGAAACCCTTTCTGAATACATGGTTCAGTGTCAAAAGTGAGATACAACATCACTTTATCAGACCTACCCTGACCCTCCCCAGGAGCCACCATCTTTCTTCCTTTCTTTGTGCTTCTCCATAGTCCTTTTTACCTTCTTACATGATGTATACTGTCTTCTATTTTATTTACTCCATTAGACTTAAAATTATACAAGGGCAGGGTTTTTGGTCTGTTTTATTTCCTGCTGTATCCTTAAGAACAGTGCCTGGCATGTAACAAGCTCTTAATAAATATTTGTTGAATAAATGACTAGGTTTATTTTGAACAAGCTTGATGTATTTCTGAAGTGTGTGTATATATATATATATATATATGTCTCATATATCAATGTCAGTGGTACAGATTGTTCATATTATCTGCATTTGATGTTCCCAAAGCTTCTGACACTTGGACAAAATGTTTCAAATCTAATTATTTACAGTAGAAATAATCAGTCTTTCAATTTTACAATTAGAAGAAAATAGGCTTTCTCCTCTCTTCATTGCTCTTGTCTTAGGAAACCCCCTGTAGTTTCTGAGAGAAATAATACCAACTTTCTAAGAAGAACTATTGGTATTGTTTTATATGCTATTAATAGGTTTGGAAACAATGCTATTATAATTAATTTACCAAACACTTTATGATAAGTGTGCACTGTACCATGCATTTTAACTATTATTGCCAAGTATCAAACTTCAAACTTTAAGCAAATATTCCAAATTTTAGCAAATCTGAAGTTAAGCAGAAGATGACATCTTGGGGCAGAAGATGGCATCTTAGGGCCAAGTAGAAATAAGTATGCATTCTCTCAGTTCCATTTTGATTACTGAGGGTTATCCAGACAATTTACTGCTGCTGCTGCAAAGTCACATCAGTCACATCCGACTGTGTGAACCCATAGATGGCAGTCCACCAGGCTCCGCTGTCCCTGGGATTCTCCAGGCAAGAATACTGGAGTGGGTTGCCATTTCCTTCTCCAATGCATGAAAGTGAAAAGTGAAAGTGAAGTCGCTCAGTCATGTCCGACTCTTTGTGACCCCATGGACTATAGCCCACCAAGCTCCTCTGTCCATGGGATTTTCCAGGCAAGAGTACTAGAGTGGGTTTCCATTGCCAAACCAATTTAATTGAATTTAAAAGATCCATAGTGTGGGCCATCTCTGCACATATTATAGCCAATAGAAATTAAGAAATTAATACTTCAAATGAAAAATCATGCATCATTATTACTTTTTTATATTCTCTAAATATTCATCTAAGATGCTGTATTTACTACATAAATTTGTGTTACTTAGCAAAAATAATTTTATTTTGTGCAGGAAAAGGGCTTGCTTAGGTCAGAGTTTCACTGAATGCTATTTGCTGAATATGTTCCTCAAGACAAAAGCTGGGTGGTCAAATGATTTTCGAAAACATGACTTACTACATTGAAATTTCAGAGGCTCTGAGATGTTCTCCAGGAAGGAAACATGGTTATCATTGTTCAGTTCAGTTCAGTTCAGTCGCTCAGTCGTGTCCAACTCTTTGCGACCCCATGAACCGCAGCACGCCAGGCCTCCCTGTCCATCCAACTCCCAAAGTTTACCCAAACTCATGTCCATTGAGTCAGTGATACCATCCAACCATCTCATCCTCTGTCATCCCCTTTTCCTTCAGCCTTCAATCTTTCCCAGCATTAGGGTCTTTTCAAATGAGTCAGCTGTTCGTATCAGGTAACCAAAGTATTGGAGTTTCAGCTTCAGCATCAGTCCTTCCAATGAACACTCAGGACTGATCTCCTTTAGGATGGACTGGTTGGATCTCCTTGCAGTCCAAGGGACTCGCAAGAGTCTTCTCCAACACCACAGTTCAAAAGCATCAATTCTTTGGCACTCAGCTTTCTTTATAGTCCAACTCTCACATTTATACATGACTACTGGAAAAGCCATAGCTTTGACTAGATGGACCTTTGTTGGCAAAGTAATGTCTCTGCTTTTTAATATGCTGTCTAGGTTTGTCATAGCTTTTCTTCTGAGGAACAAGCATCTTTTAATTTCATGGCTGCAATCAGAATCTGCAGTGATTTTGGAGCCCCCCAAAATAAAGTCTCTCACTGTTTCCATTGTTTCCCCATCTATTTGCAATGAAATGATGGGACCAGATGCCATGTTCTTAGTTTTCTGAATGTTGAGTTTTAAGCCAACTTTTTCACTTTCTTCTTTCACTTTCATCAAGAGGCTCTTTAGTTCTTCTTCACTTTCTGCCATAACAATGGTGTCATCTGTGTATCTGAGGTTATTGATATTTCTCCTGGCAATCTGGATTCCAGTTTGTGCTTCATCCAGCCTGACATTTCGCATAACGTACTCTGCATATAAGTTAAAGAGCAGGGGACAATATACAGCCTTGATGTACTCCTTTTCTGATTTGGAACCAGTCTGTTGTTCCATGTCCAGTTCTAACTGTTGCTACTTGATCTGCATATGGATTTCTCAGGAGGCGGGTCAGGTGGTCTGGTATTCCCAATCTCTTTCAGAATTTTCCACAGTTTATTGTGATCCACCTAGTCAAAGGTTTTGGCATAGTCATTTTTTGACCACGGAATCACATTTTGCATCTAAAACTGCATTCCCTTTGGAATGGCCTCTTAAGAACTCTTGTGTGGACTCTTGACCAATAGGAGATGGTAATCACATCACTGGTGGGATGTCAGGTGGCAGACAGGGAGCGAGCTCCCACTTCAGAGCAATCAACATGGAGATAAGTAACACCTCCCCCTGGGCCTCCTAACTAGCCAGACTTCTCAACACTGAAAATCCCAGATGCCATCCCCTTAGACCAGAGAGGGCAAAGTGAAATGCTCCTGGGGTCCAGGCAGACAGGTTAGAGTGGGGACTGTGGTAAAGCTAAGAGCCAGCAGTGTTTCATCACAGGGTGGCCACCACTTGGTCTCAGCCCACTGTGGCCATGGAGATACAGTGGGCCCAGGATCACCAGATCTTCCAGTTCTTCAGTGTCAAAAATCCAGATTTCCAGGTTTAGTCTCCTGCGTTTTAAATGCTGTTAACTAATTCCATGTTTTAAAAGAGCAAAATACCAGCCACCCAATAAAATATATTCTAGGCCTGCCCCAGTGTGTGACCTCCACCTTAAGAGGAGCTAGAATAGCAGCATAAAAAGATGAGACATGTCGGGAAACCTGGAATGCACTTCTCCTGCCGCCTGCTTGGGCCCTTGTGGAAACCAGGTTACTTTCAGTATTTTTGAGGCCAGAATTTTTCCACCTCAGTAGAAATCTTTGAGCCTGAAAAGCATTAAAAACTGATTTATTTCATTGCCCTCATCAAATAATGATAATTTAATATATGTAAAGATGTTTTACTTTACAAAGTACCAACACTGAAAATAAAATGATAGCCTCTTGTGGCATCACAGCAAAATACCACAGACGGAGGGCTTCCCAGGTGGCACTAGTGGTAAAGAACATGCCTGCCAATGCAGGAGGCTTAAGATAACCAGATTCAACCCCTGTGTCAGGAAGATCCCCTGGAAGAGGGCACGGCAACCCACTCCAGTATTCTTGCCTAGAGAATCCCATGGACAGAGGAGGCTGGTGGGCCACAGTCCATAGGGCTGCAAATAGTTGGACGTGACTAAAGTGACTTAGCACGCAGGCACAAGTGGCTTAAATTGCAGAAATGTATTTTCTCAAAGTTCTGGAAGTTGAAAATTCAAGATCAAGCTGTCAGTAGGGTTGACTCCTTCCGAGGGCTGAGAGGGAAGTGTTTGTCCCAGGCCTCTCTCACTGGTGTGGAGACAGCTGTCTTCTCCCTGTCTTTACATCCTCTTCCTTGATCTTATAAGGATACCAGTCGTACTAACCTAACTACCTCTAAAGATCCTGTCTCCAAGTAGTATCACATTCTGAGGTCCTCGTATGTGGGTGCGGAATGTTAGCACTTCAATATCATATGTTTTGTTTTTTGAATACCTAGAAATTTGGTACAAAGTTTTAACCATAAAGTTTTATATTTAAGCTAGGAAAAGTTCTTTTTTGAATTGCATGGGAAAAAGTATATAAAACCAAGTGTCAAAAGTTTTATGTAACTTATCTGGGTACCTACCAAAAATAGCATGTGTGTGTGAGCTGCTAGGAAAGGAGTGATTGAAACCATAGATTTATCTATTTGGGCCACCACCAAGTGCCTAAGTAGATATACAAGTTAGAATGTGTACCTAATAAATATGAAATACAGTATGAACTGAATAATATGATTTAAAATGAGATGTGAAAGCTTACTACTATTAACATTAAACCATGTTCTAATGCATAAATCAGAGAAGGCAATGGCACCCCACTCCAGTACTCTTGCCTGGAAAATCCCATGGACGGAGGACCCTGGTAGGCTGCAGTCCATGAGGTCGCAAAGAGTCAGACATGACTAAGCGACTTCACTTTCACTTGTCACATTCATGCATTGGAGAAGGAAATGGCAACCCACTCCAGTGTTCTTGCCTGGAGAATCCCAGGGACGGGGGAGCCTGGTGGGCTGCCGTCTATGGGGTCGCACAGAGTCGGACACGACTGAAGCGACTTAGCAGCAGCAATGCATAACTATTCTTAGAATATCTAAGCTTATGCACAAGAGTTCTGTTTGTATGTCTCATTTTCGGTTATCTTCTCTTGTTTTAGTGCTTCTTAATTACAATGAAACAAAAAATCAGTACCGTTTTAGATTTTAATGGCCAAAGAAAGAAGGCAGAAATAAAACAGGATCTTGAATTCAACATTGATGATATAAAATATTTCAAATCAGCTTTATTTTCTACACTGCTTGCTCACAATTTTCTCCACACTTTTGTAGATGTCCAAAACCCCAAGGTGCTTGGGTTGAGACCTTCTGGAGCCTTTCTATTGTTTAGCTAAGTGAGACAAATATTCCCAAATGGAGGCTAGTTGTCTTTCAAAACTTTTCTTTCTTTCAAAGCAGATAGCTGAAGTTCCCTCTCTCACATATTCATTCGTTTATTCATTTAACATATACCATGGGCTAGGTATTCAGGTAGGCTTTAAAGATAAGCATAGCTGCCTCTAACCTCAGGGAGCTCACAGTCTGGTACAGTGAACAGAAATGGAAAACAGGGAATTTGCAGTGGAGATTCTGGCCAGAATAGAACCATCACTCAGGCCAGAATGAGTGGAAAAGTCACAAGTAAAGCACAGAAATTTTCTCGGTGACTGACCCAGTTGTATGTTGCAAAGATGCCAAAGCATGAAAACACAGTGTATTGAGGGAATTGTAAGTACCTGAGACTGGAGACGTGGGAGCCAAGTCATGAAGGGAATTTGGAGAAATCGTATGGGCGTTGAGGAGCCTTGCCTCCCATATTTTAATCAGGAAAACAGCATTTTTTAAAAGATCATGTGGGGAGTGATGTAGGGGATAGGTCAGAAAGAAAGAACCGTGAGAATTACAGTCTATTGTGAGTTCACTTAAGAAGAAGAGACAGTAAAGTGATGTGTTTAAGAAAAGGGTAGACCCTAGAGCCAGGGTAACACCTTGGCAGCCTGGCTCTGCCACTTCTTAGCTATGAAAGCATGGGCCAGTCCCTTAGCTTCTCTGAACTTCCGTTTCCTCATCTCAAAACGAAGATAATGTAAAGAACCCATCTGCCAATGCAGGAGGCGTAAGAGTTGCGGGTTCAGTTCCTGGGTCGGGAAGATCCCCTGGAGGAGGGCATGGCAACCCACTCCAGTATTCTTGCCTGGAGAATCCCATAGACAGAGGAGCTTGGTGAGGTATAGTCCATGAGGTCACAAAGAGTCAGACACGACTTAGTGACTAAACAGACAACAAAAATGCACTTTCTAGGGATGCTGTGAGAATTAAGTGCGTTGCATATATTAATCACTCAGTATATCTTAACAATTATTGTTATTAATGTTAAACAATAATGCCTTGGACTAAGATGGGGCTAGGTGATAAGTTTAAAGCAAGTTAAAACAGGAGAATCCAGGAACTATCTTAGTAAGGTTGTAGAGGAAGGGGCTGAGCCGGTGTGTAACCTGCTACGGGGACTAAACACCTAAAGATATTCTGTGTTCTCCAGAGTTCTTCATTGGTATTAGGTTCCAACTGTACAGCTTTTATGCTTGAATATAATCAGATGCCGCTGTCAGAACATCGCTGACATCTCTGCCCCTCCATCTCTAGATGCTGCTGTCAGGATTCCTGTCCCCTCTGAAGCTTGAGGCCTGTTTATGAGGTGAGCATTATATGCACCCTCAGTCGCCCCAGGCCTAAGAGAAACCACGAGACAGTATATGAACCCATGGCCTTAAATGTCTTGTTTTCCATTCTAAAGAAATCTCTCCGCCCCACCTTTTTTTTAAGTCTTGGCAAACTTTGATGTTCTATTTTCCTGAATTTACTGGGAACTTCATGAAGTCCATCACCAGATGATTGACAGTAGGATCACTGGAAACATTTTTCTATCCTTCTATTTAATGGGAAAAATCAAAGTGTTTGTCACTCTAATCTGATACTTGTAAAAAGAAGTTTTGCAGTGAGGAATCTAACAACTACAACAAAAAATGGCCCGCTTTCTCTGCAGGCTTTTCAGAGCAATGCCTGCTTTGCTGGAGACAAAACCGCTGCCATGTACCTCTCCCAAGCTCTGTCCATACACATTGGTCTGGGTTATTCTGCTTTCTTTCCAGGAGAGCAAATGTCAGCCAGCCATGCTAGCATTCTCTTCATGAACCTTATTGTATCTGAATCTCTGTTCCTCAATGCATCCTGGAGTCTAGGTCTCCCTCGGGGTGAGAGGGAGCCTAGCCTCCCTAGGGTGGCTCCGGATGATCTGGTTAAATAAAAATTCCTCCTTTGCCTTGTCTAATTGGAGTACCAGGAATGTAACAATGGACAAGACACCTAAGGGTCCCATCCTTAGGGAGTTCATATTATCATGGGAAAGACAGTAAATGAATAAATGCATTCTTTTTAAGTCATGAACATATGATCCATGAAGGTCTTTCCAACCAGCTGTGGTTAAATGTTGTTGTTGTTCAGTCACTAATTGTGTCCAACTTTTTGCAACCCCATGGACACACCAGGCTCCTCTCTCCTCCACTAGCTCCTGGAGTTTGCTCAAATTCATGTTCATTGAATTGGTGATGCTATCTAACCATCTCATCCTCTGCTGCCCCCTGCTCCTTTTGCCTTCAGTCTCTCCCAGCATCAGAGGCTTTTCCAATGAGTCAGCCCTTGGCATCAGGCGGCCAAAGTACTGGAGCACGAGCTTCAGCATCAGTCCTTCCAAAGAAAATTCAGAATTCATTTCCTTTAGGATTGACTGTGATTTGAACTCCTTGCAGACCAAAGGACTCTCAAGAGCCTTCTCCAGCCCCACAGTTTGAAAGCATCGATATGTCTCAATAAATGCTTGAATTGAATTAGATCCCTCTGCGTCTGAGTCCTTCAAACTCGAGACTGTAACTTTGAGATTGGCCTTCAAATGTACTGCTATTTTCTGTATAACTCTGTTTAGCCTATGTGAGATCAGAAGCATTGAATGTTTTGGCTGTAGTGTGAAGTTTTTATGGTATATGGCTATTGATATGAATGCTACAGTATCTAGCTTCCTGCGGCTGCTGCTGCTGCTGCTCAGTCACTTCAGTCGTGTCCGACTCTGTGCGACCCCATAGACGGCAGCCCACCAGGCTCCTCTGTCCATGGGATTCTCCAGGAAAGAACACTGGAGTGGGTTGCCATTTCCTCCTCCAATGCATGAAAGTAAAAAGTGAAAGTGAAGTCGCTCAGTCGTGTCCGACTCTTAGCGACCCCATGGACTGCAGCCTACCAGGTTCCTCCATCCATGGGATTTTCCAGGCAAGAGTACTGGAGTGGGGTGCCATTACCTTCTTCTCCAATCTAGCTTCCTACTTCCTCAAAATAGCTGAGCACCTATAATATCATTTCCCACTGCTTTTGTATAACATCGGTAAGCCAGTAAGGGTGGATAAGCAGAAACAGTGGATAAGTGGTTGTGTTCTTATTGTCTGTGTACTTCAGAATGTATATATGACCAGGTTATGACAGATGGGCCTCAGTGACAACCCAGTCAGCACATACATGCAATGTAAGCATCAAAGAGTTATGCATTCTAATAAAACTAAATGGAAAAAAAATTGCAGTTTTCTCAGTATTTGTAAAATACAAGCAGTGATTCACTTTCATCACCAAAATATTTACATTAAGTTATTTATTCTTTACCAGATCAGGGGTAGGGCCCTATAGAAGATGGGTCAATTTGTCATTGTTTTCCATTATGTACCCATTCTGTGATATGGTATTCACAAACTAAAAATGTGCTTAAAGATTAAGATCATGTAAATATTTGGAAATTAAAATGAGAGGCATGAGATTTGCCTGTCACATAATTTCCTACTAGACATATCTTTAAAGTAGAGCTTTAGCCTTTCATTCACTGTATTCTATCACTCAGATAATTATTGATCAGAATCTGCTAAGGGCCAGCCATAAACCAAGCACTCTCCTAGGCCTCTGAATACAGAGATTCCCCCCAAATACAATTCCTGCTCTCAGTGAGCTGATTCTAATGGGGGATGCAGACCAGTAAACAGCAATTGTGGCAAGTAAACCAGCAATTACAGCATGAAATGACTAAGATTGAGATGTGCCTGGAGTATATGATGAAAATACAGAAGGCTAATTCCTACACACCCCATCTTAGATTAGAGGGGAAGATGAATGGGGAACAGTGTTTTGAACAGAAGGGACAGCATGTGCAGAGGCTTGGAAGAATGGAAGCTGCCAACAGCTTTTAGTATGATTAGAGCACAGCAATCAGGAACCAGATTAAAACCTTGTATGATGCCATAGACTTCAAACATTGTCTCTGGGGCAGTACAGATAGGTTTTTTATAGCAAGTTGCTGACACAATTAGATTTGTTATTTAGAAATATTGTTAAGCCCCATTGTGGAAGACCAGTTAGAGGTGTTTGGTTTATGGGAGGTTTTGCTTGTTTGTTTTGGCTGTGGAAATATAAGAAAGACTGGGGAAGGGAGACCAAATGGGAGGTTCTTGCTGAAGTTCAAAAGTGAAATGGAAAAGAAGTGTGAAAATGGAAAAGAATAAAGGCAGTTCAGTCAAGATGGGGAAAACAAAACAGATTTGGATATTAGGGACTTGTGTTGTCCCGTCTTTCACTGTGAAATTTGAGTTGAAAAGTACAGTGTTTGTAACAGATGCAGGTAAACTCAAGAGTATTGAGTAGCATTTAAACCACTTGCCCTTTTGAGTGTCCAGTTTATTTCCAGTGAGACCTTGAACCAAGGGCTTCTGAGTTCTGCTGTCCTGTATTCTTTCCCTTAACACTTTATCTATGTTAAATGGAAGCAAACAAATACAAACCAGCAAAAGGATCTGTTATCTATATGATACGTATAGGAGACCAAGTTACTGCTAAAATTGGAACATCTTTTATCAAATATCTTTATGGAATGTACTTTTAAATAACAAAAGCATTTTCAGGTTGGCAATTTCTCAGTCGTTAGTGCATTTTTTTAAAACAGTGTTTCAACCAGCATGTGTTTCCTCACCTTCAAACAGTGAGTGGCAGTGTTTGGAAAACATTTGTTAAAGTCTCTAAATACAAGGTGATGCTTCCCATAACACTTGTGACATACCCTTCTACATGAGAAAATGGTTTGCCTTTCGGGTCATTCCTAGATCAATTTATTTTTAAAGCATTTATGTGCCATTACAAGGATTCCCAAAATAAAAAGAGGCAGCACTGCATGACTTTGAGTTGGCCCAGGATTTTCATTCGCTCCTGTTGCTTTTTTAAAAGGAAACCTTTCTTAAAGTTGTGTTTTTCCTCTTCATTTCATTCATAAGTGTAGGTGTCTCTTATTTCTTTGAAAAACTTTGAGCTCAATCACTAGAATTAAGCAGGTGGATTAAAAACAGAAAAAATTCACACTTAAACTTCTTACAGCTAGCCAACACCTCCTGTGGATAAACATCACATTTTACAAATGAAGAAACTGAGATCCAATGAGGTGGTCACCCAGCATCAAATTCTGTAATCTATGAGTTGGGCAAATTTTTTTAAAAAGGCATGGGATTTATGTAGGGATGTCACAAGTTTTAATGTCACAAGTGTTTAGTAATTATATAACTGCTATCAATCACCTTGACATAGAGAACTCTTGAAGTCCTAAAACATTTTTCTTAACAATTAGTAGCCAGTCTAGACCCCCAACTCCAGCCATGTGCTGCCCCAGGACCTGAGGTTGTGTCATGCTGTCTTTCTTTTCTCTTGCATGCTGCATAGTACTCACTGTGCATTAAAATCAACTAGTGATGATTAAAAATTTTAAATAGGGGGACAGTCTAGAAATTATTTACATTATCGGCTACGAGCTAAGAACCAATATGTTGTTGTTCAGTCGCTAAGTTGTATCCAGCTCTTTTGTGATCCTGTGGACTGTAACCCTCCAGGCTCCTCTGTAGCCCACCAGACTCCTTTGTCCATGGGGTTTCCCAGGCAAGAATACTGGAGTGGGTTGTCATTTCCTCCTTAGGGGATCTTCCCACCCCAGGACTCAAACCCGCATCTCCTACATTGGCAGCAGATTCTTTACCACTGAGCCACCTGGGAAGCCCTGTAAAGAAGCAGTATAGATGAGTAGAAAGAGTTCAGGTACGAGAGAAGGAAGAGCAGAGTTTAATTCTCAGTGTGGCCTTGGGCAGATTGTTTTCTCTCCTCTTTTTTTGCACATCTGTAAAATGAGCCCAGTTTGATTCTTATGAGAATTTAGTGAGCACACATGTATATAGTGACTGGCACAAAAGTCACATTTAGTTAAAGGAAACTAGCAGTACTGAGTATTGGGTCTACCTTTAAGGGAACCAGTGTACGCCAAGTCAAGGAGAGTAGATGCTGCAAGGATATGTTTTTGCTTGGGTCTTAGTTTCCGATGCCAGTGCTGTAGTTAAGATATCCCCCTCTGTTCAGCGTGAGGCTACAGAGAATCTAAACACTTCTTGAAGGACAGCGCCAGTGCACTAATAAAACATCTCCTTGCCCAGGAGCCCAAACAAAGTTTGTCTCCCGCAGGGGGACTTTTTTTTTCTTTTTTCTGTTTTCTTCTTTCTTGTATTTATTTATTCTTCCAACAGATGCTTCCTTGTTTTTGGAGCCATATCATGTATTGGGGGTTAGTAATTTCACTTTTCCAAGGTCTCAGATACTTGAAAAATAAAGAGTTGGGTTTCTTTTTTTTTAACTTTAGATTACAGGCACAGGGGAAAAAATCCAAGAGCTATAAACTGGGGAGTACATTAACCACTTGGGATTATTTCAAAGTGAAAGGACATTTACTAGGTTCATCTGACCTCTGATTTGAGGATCAGTTTTTAAAAAACACCACCAATCACAGACTTGTAAAGTTTGTAGAAACTGCCGACAGACCCAAATATGTTAAAGGTTGTAATCTCCTGAAAGGAGTTGGTTGATTTTCCTGTTGCCCCTCCTATCAACTTTAACCTCCAACCTTCTCCGGCATGTATCACTACAAATAAAACTGCTGAGGTTTGACAAGAGGATATAAAGTCATTAGGCCATTGCACAGGGATGGCCACGTGATTTTCTTCAACCTGGAATGAATGCTCTGTAATTTGGGCTTTTCAATAGGAAGTCATAAACACTCACTCATATCGCTTTAGTTTTAATAATTACTCTTAAAAAAAAAAAAAAACAGAAACATACATATTCAATGATGTTTGACAACTGGAATTTAGTGGTTTTGTTATTGGTTGTCTTTGACCATTAACTTGGATTTCTGTTCTTAATTTTAATGTATACGGTTTCAAGCAAGCAGCATACGATCCTGCTGTAAACATGGCATTTGTATACAGCACTGTAAATGAATTTTTAGTTCATGATTAAGACAAACCAGATGACAAAAAGCAAGCAATGTATTTGTGTTGCTCTGCTGATTTAAAAAATAATTCCCTGCCCTGGATTCACCTGCAGTGCCTTTCTTCTTCGAGTGCATGGTGGGGTGTGAGGCTCATGGAGCATTTAAGTGCGCCAGGGTTTCTGAAGTTTCAGTTACTTGTGTAGATTCTCAAGTAATTCAGCTGTCTATGGAAATTATTCATTCTACACTAGATAAATGCTCTCTTATGAAGTCTCTGGCACCATTCAGTCTGAAATCAGGTAAGTCTCTGTTACTAGTGTTTGAACACAAGGAATGGGGGAACGATAACATCAGTACTTGAACAGTGGTTCTTGGTATGTTTTAGTGTGTCTGCTTTTTTAAAGGTAGGTCAAGTGTGTTTTGTTAGATACAGCTTAGTGGCTCTCAGCCAACCCCGGAAAGGTGGTATGTGTATTTATCTATTTATATGTATATATATATATATCCAATATATATGTATATATCCAATATATAGGGCTTCCCCCATGGCTCAGTGGTAAAGAATCTGCCTGCCAATGCAAAAGATGCAGATTCAATCTCTGGGTGAGGAAGATATCCTGAAGAAGGAAGGAGCAACCCGCTCCAGTATTCTTACCAGGAAAATCTCATGGACAGAGGAGCCTGGCACACTACAGTCCGTAGAGTCACAAAAAGTTAGACATGACTGAGCACATGTGCATCCAATATATATATATATATGCAAGTATTCTTTCTTCATGCTAATTTTCTTCTATTCCTGTTCCTTTCACTGGGCAGCTGAGCAGAGGAGGACATGTGATATGAAGGACTGGGGGTTTGGTAAATAAGGAGCCTTGGTGTGAGAGAGACGGGAACGTGGTACTGATTAGGTCCCACTTGCCTTTTTGGTCACCTTAGCAGAATCCAGACTTTCAGCAGAGCCAGGGTGCATTCTGCAGAAGCACTGTGTTATCATAAGGAAAGTGCGTGCATGTAAAAACTCCCAAACAGTCATCTAAGCAATGTCACTTATTTCTGAGCAGGATCCAGAACCTAGAAGAGATCTGTGTGTTGATTTGGAGCTGGGGTTGGGGTGAGGTGGGATGAGGGAGCATGCAGGAGATGGGGATAGAAAACAAAACAAGCAAACTGGGTGGGTGTGGCCTCACATCTTACAATTCTAAGGAAACTAGAGCTTTATAAGCTCCTTATGGTAAAACTGTGGAGACCATAAGACTGGCTCTTGTTTCTCCCATTGAATGGTGTATAAATCCAAATGGTAATTATTAACAACAGCTGTAGGAATCTTGTACATTTATTCAGCACTTCCACATTCTTTTTTTTTTTTTTTTTTTTTTGAGCCTTTAGGAAACAAAGCATTTTAACGGATAAGGAAGCAAAGGCTCAGAAAGCTAAAGTGACTTGTCCAAGACTAATTCATTAGTGTCAGAGCTAGGATTGCTTTGCTTATTAGTCAACAGAACTGTTCTGTTGACCACGTACCAGGCATGTGCCAGGTACCAGGCATCCGAGGCTGAATGAGGGGCCTCCCCTCAAGGAGCTCCAAGTCTGTGCAGGGTTGCAGGGGCGTGGGGGGTGGGGGGACATCAGGGGCACTGAGGCACTGACTGCGACTCAGAAAACGAGTCTGCAGGAAAGGGAGGCAGATTCTCACCAGATGTCCTCATTCCAAGTAAGGACAGTTTTAAGAATGTTAGCTGTTTAGCCAATTCAAACACATCTTCCCATTTTAATTTCCTGAATTACCAGTTCTAAAACTCTTAAAAAATAAACAGCTATATTGTAGAAAAGGTCCAGCCTGATAACTCAGCTGGTGACAAGTGAGATGAGCTCCTACTAGACTAATTAGGAAAAACTGTGGACACCAGGAGCTGGAGCTGTGGGGTGGTTGAGTGGACAACTCAAAAGTTAAAAATATATATCATAGATAGAACAAGAAAAAGCATTTGACTTTTTGCTAATATAAAATGCCAGATCCGTCCATTTTTATGTTTTATGTATCTGTCCCATGACTTTAAAATAAATAAATCTCTAAAACTCATGTAATGGTGCTAGATGAGGGAAACCCATTCTAACTGATTTACTTATTTTAAACCTTAAATCAATAGCCACAGAATGAATATTTTGACTATTTAACCAAGCTTTCTTTGTATTTGCTTTTACCAAGACCTTCATTCCTTCCATTTTTATCGATAGAAGCATATACATGGCTTTAATAGATTTTTAAATGGGCAGACATGAAATTGAGATGAGATTCAGTTCATCAAAACATCAAGGAATGCTTTGTATTCCTGAAAAAGATGCTGTTTTGCTAGTGCTTGGTGCCACCTAGATGAAGAGTTCTAAAGTTAGTTTGACTGCCCAGCCCTTTTCGTTGTAGTTGTGTGTAGTGGTTAGTGTCAGTAGACATTGAATGCGTGTACAAAATTGTGAATAAAAAGAATGGTTTCCCCTCACCCAGAGTTACAGTGAAATTTGACATCCTAAGATGAGGCCCAGGATGAAAAAGAAAGGATTCCTATTCCAGCTTGAGAGTACAGGAGAAAGATCCTCTCATCTCAGCCCTCTTGTCTTATATGACCTTTTCAGCATTGCTAAGAAAGCTGAGCGCCGAAGAATTGATGCTTTTGAACTGTGATGTTGGAGAAGACTCTTGAGAGTCCCTTGGACTGCAAGGAGATCCAACCAGTCCATTCTGAAGGAGATCAGCCCTGGGATTTCTTTGGAAGGAATGATGCTAAAGCTGAAACTCCAGTACTTTGGCCACCTCATGCGAAGAGTTGACTCATTTGAAAAGACCCTGATGCTGGGAAAGATTGAGGGCAGGAGGAGAAGGGGACGACAGAGGATGAGATGGCTGGATGGCATCACCGACTCAATGGACATGAGTTTGAGTAAACTCCAGGAGTTAGTGATGAACAGGAAGGCCTGGCGTGCTGCAGTCCATGGGGTCCCAAAGAGTCAAACATGACTGAGCAACTGAACTGAACTGAACTGAAGCAGGCAGTGAAATGAGTATTCCCCAGCTAGAGATAGAACAGAAACAGAATCAAGCAATAGAAAAAGTTGAGGCTCAGAGTTGGAAATCTTGAGGAAAAGTAAACTTAGAAGTAGTTCCTGAAGCTCTGAATCTGAGTGTCCAACTGTAGTAGCGCCTTCGGAAAGAGAAGTGTGAGTATACTGGAAAGCACTGGTTCAGTGGCTTTTTGCCACCACATTTTGGCTTAAATTGCAGTTGGAAGCTTATGCTCTGCAGTGAGTCACTCTCCCTTTCATCTGGGTTGGGTGAACTGGGTGATTCCCAGAATGTTTCTGTTCTGGGGCCGTCTTCTCATGCAGTGCTCGCTTTGGGAGTAGAGTGCCCTGGTTTGCTCGAGATCTGGGTTCTGAAGTTGAGTGCAATTCTTAGTCCCCATCCCTTTGCTGACTCAGGGAACAAAGACTCCTTCAAGCCAAGCGGACCCTGATGAAGAAGCAGTGATCCAGTGACCTCTTCCTTTCCTCCCTGCTCTAACTTTCCCCGTCCTGACAGCCACCCCACCCACCCCACCCCGCAATGTCGTCTTCCCTATCACTGGTGCACAGCTGCATAGACCTTCTTAGTTCTGCTTCTCACTTCGAGCCTTTTTTCTTGGTCCCCTCATCCCCTTTACTCAAGATTTTTTTTTTTTTTTTTTTCTCTTTTAGTCAGGGTTAATTGGTCTTGCCTTCCAGGAAAGCTCTCCATAACAGACTTCCTGCTCGAGTCAGCTTTTCTAAAGTCTCATAAATTCCTGAGAAGTCGAGCGAGGGGATGCCCCAGGAAACTCCTTCTGGAATTGCTAGAGGGCAAAAAAGGCTGTACAGACCTCTCTTTAGTTACATAGCCCTTCCCCTTGCCCCCCAGAAGCCCAACTAAATACCCTTTTTTCTTTCTTCCTCATCTTATTTAAGAGAGGGGGACAGTTAATTAACAAAGGAATCAGAGACTATTACTCTCCACAATAAGATTTCCGCTCATTTAGCTGGCTTACATTCTATCACCCACATAGATAGGTCATTAGACTTTTATTTATGCAGCATAACTTCTGACTGCACTGAAGTGATATAAATGTAATTTATCTGATGACTCAGAAGGTACCTCAGTTGGTCATGCTAGAATTTTCCACATTGGAAGATAGAGTCCACGAGACTGCATCTCTGCACTGACCCACAGGTGATTAGCCTGCCGCTTTCTCTACTACAGACTAACCAACAAAGAACAGTACTTATGTCAAAATGATTTTTGATTTGTTGGATATTCATGGTGAATAGAAAATAAATTTAAATTAAATTCATATAGTCGGAGCAGGTAGTAGGGGAGCAAATAAAAGCTTCCTCTTTTATGGGCTGCTAAGAGGTGATAGCTCTTAAAAAGCAGTCTGCTAAGTGATCCCAAGCGAATGCAAATTAACAGTTGTTTTCTTTCAGAACTGTATGACTGAATAAACATTTACCATTTGTTTCATTTCTACTCATCTCTTAAAACAGTTGCTACAGGTCTTAATAGTAAGACTCGAAACATATAATATATTAGCCTTGGCACATCAAAATATTGTTCATCTTCCAAACTTGAGATATTCCAGTTTGGCTTCTCACTGAGTTTATAATGTTCTTAGGGTATGTATCTAAAAATGCATCTGACTAATCTCCTGGGATTTATTTTTATTTTTTTAAAAAAGAGTCCCTGTAACTTGTCACTATTCCCGGCTTAAACATGGTCTGTCAATTGTGAGACTGATGCCCATTGTGTTACGTTTCAGTCTTAGGAGGAGTCTTGAATAAGAAATTTAACCCACCAAATAGTAGTTTGGAAGAAAGACTTATGATGTTGGTGCAAAATAATAATGAGGTTAAAAATGAAATTTCAACCTCAGTGGAGAACAGTGATGCCTGCTTTTTCGTGCAAGCCTTTCACATGGATTCAGTGTGATCACCTTTTCTCACAGCACCAATGGGGCCACTGTGAGGGGTAAAGAATTTCAGCAACTGAACAACAAATCAAATAAATATCAAATAAATTCATTTTAGGAACTCTCCTTAAAGGTCTATTCCAATCGTTAACATTCCTGGTTAACACCGGCTCCACAACATTGGAGTTGGTGTGTCTGCCAAGTGCTCAGCACTGAGTTCTCATGCAGCAAATTTAGCATGACAAAGTTGCTCCTGTTTTTGTTTTCGGGTGTTTTTTTTTTTTTTTGCAAGTAGAAAACCTGCGGCCCCAAATGGAGCCTCATGCAGTCAACTACAGAATGGAGATGAGATCCGAGGAGAGATACAGTATAAGGGATTATCTGGGATCATGTACATGGTTCGCAATTGCCTTTGTATGGCTCCTGGGTTAGATCATTCTTGGCAAGTTTGGTGAATTAGTATCCTATTCCTGAGTCCCGTTTCAATACCTAGTTTGGAACTCTTCCACTCCCTGAGAACTTCCATTGAAATTTTTATCAATGGTATTTGCATAGACAAAATGGAATCAAACTATTGACATGTAGTTGTTTTTTAAAAAGCAAATTTATGTGAATGGTTTGTCAGTAGAGATAATTTAGCCAAAGGCACCTGTCTTCTCTAAGAACTCGGCCTGAAAAGACTTTTAGGGGGAGCCTGGTGAATTTTTTGTCCTTAAAATAAAGCTGTTTTTGAGGTAGGAGAGAAGCTTAGTTTTTGAAATGGCACAATGAATAACAAAGGCCCCTTTTCACCCCCCAAAAAAGGACTAAAAAGGACATTTGTTCAACTCTTGAGGAAGAATTGCGCCGTTAACATAAAAGTCTAGATACAAGAGGAGGGAAAATTGGAGGAAGAGGAGGAGCAGGTAGAATTAGGAAATGCAGGACCCGGGAAGCAACTTGTTTTACAAAGATGATTATGCTCAAGCTCAGACTGAGAACTCGAGAAAGAGCACTTTTAGTGAATGAAACAGCTGGAAGATTAAAAGTAGAACATCCCTTCTCCGAGCACGTGGATATGCGTGTGTTTCTCTCCCCACTCCCCTCTCCTGTCCCCCAGTGGCCTTATAAGTATAGTCTGGCAGACAAGTGGCCAGTAACCAGTCTTCATAATGGAGGTCAGGTGATTTGTATTTCTGGATTTTTAGAAGAGACAGGGTTTACCATTGATTTAAAGATGGAAAGTACACTATTTCACCTCCCCCTGTCATTTAGTGGATGTGGTTCTTGAGTGTGTTAATGCGTCTCGAGCCCTGACCTAAACTGTAGATGAAAAGACTCTTTAAATATTAAAATGCAGAACAAACAGAATTGCTTATGCAGTAAGAAAGTGCACAGTATTCTAAAATGAGGCCTAATCTTTTTTATTGGGGCAGCAAATAACTACGTTTCTGGCCAAATATAACTGTTTTGAAAACTCCCTCTTTAACAAAATTAGTAAGTTGCTGGCCTTTCTTTTAAAAAAAAGAATTCAAGTTACAGAGTATGTAACTCTGGAGTTATCAAATCTTTTTATCCCTCTTACATGTCAAAGTTTAAGTGCCGTGTTTTGTGTATACAGTCATCATGATATTTGAAAAGGCCATAAAGAAAAGCAATTATATAATTGTTTTCAAGAACCAAGAAGCAAGGATAAAGGTTTTAGAAACAAGAGAGAAGTATTAACAATTACAGCACCTGAAGTCAAGTTGCAAAATTCTGTCCTAATTATTGGTGATGATTAATTAAGCATCAAGTTACAAGTTTTAAAAAGAATTTCAGAATTATTTTTCTTTGATTTATCTACTGGAAAAAAAAACACCACCCCATCATTTTCTATTTTAGCAGTTTCCACAACTTAAACATTAAATTCTTATTGTTTGATTTCTGTTATATTAGTAGTGTGTGTTTTGCAATTCTAATCTTCACGTTTTTCTTTCTTTATCACTGATGTAGGCCTTTTGAAGCTGGGAAATTTTTCATAGCAATATTGACAGTGTTCACATTTGCATGATGACAGCCAAGGAATGGAGCAGTAATTTTTGAAATTGCAGAAGTATTTAGAACACTGATAAAAGCTGAAATATATTTTTGATGGATTGAAGTTAAGCATACATGATTTTTCCTGCTGTCAAAAGGCTCTGAATTTAGTGAATATTTGCCTGCTGTGAGAATGCAAGATTAACATCACAACCATCACCCGGGCACCCAAACCCTGCAATTTAATAGCTTTTTAGGTTCTTTCCTTTTTCTAAACAGCAATTAATCTCATTTTAGTACAATTTTCTCGTTTCTGAAGTCGCTCATTGAATCGCTGTTTTGTTCATATTTGGCTTCAGCTCCTCTGCATAGTCATTAAAGTCCCAATTAATGTCACCTTTAGCTGAAGAGTACTCATTTTTATTGAGAAAATGACAGTTGCTGCCATGAGTAGTGCAGTGTAATATACATTAATTGCCCTGTAACACTGGTAATTACGAGTTTTTCAAGCCTCTCAGTAAACTGTCATGCCTAGACAAGACTGTGCTAAAATAGATTACTCATTAGGGAGACCTGTCCTATTTTCTGGTGGGTTCTTAGTGTTGGTTTAAAAAAAAAAAAAATCTTGAGCTTGAACAAATAGTTGCCAGGAGCAATTCCCTCCAACAATCTCCTTGTGTTGGGTTTTTCAGCCATCACTTAAGATTATGGTCAGCAAACAGGGTGCGCGGGACCCTACAGATCTTGGGTCTTGAGCACCTATTTCTGTGGATCACGAGCGTGAGCATCATGGTGTTACACTTGAGACTGAGTACGGGGTCTGACTGGAGAATCCTCCTAGAAGGTGTTGTGTTAAAACAGATTCCATCCCTGGTGTTCAGAGAGCCCGTGAGTGAGTAGTGTTCTACTCTGAGTCTTAATCACCTCTATGCCTAGTCCAGCAAGGAACACTGTTGATACCTTCATTAAGCAAGTCCATGTGAATACTGGAACAGATAAATAGCTTGACAGCAAACATGGCATTTCGCTTTGTATTTAAGGTGCAGCTTAAAAAAAAAAAAAAAATGGGAATCAGTAGTTGGATCGAACTGAAATCATCTTATATATGAAACTGCCAGCCCACAGTCTTTTCTTCTTTTTTTTTGCTGAGTGGTACATTGGCACCAGGCTTTTATATATATTTTTTTTTCAAATCACGTTTCTGATTTCAGTATGGATATAATTTCTCTATTCCTATCATATTTCATATGTTGCTCTTTTAACACAAAATAGTCAACTTTGAAGCCCATAGTTGCCCAGAACTGACAAAAAGAAAACCTTTGTTGTAGCCTTGCCTAAAGCAGGTGTTACAACAATCCGCTCTTTCCCTCTCTCTCTAAATGAATTTTGTCACAGCCTTTCAGATTTTCCTGTGGTGATGAGCTAATGAAAGTAGATAGTACAATTTGTGCTGACCAGGTAGCAAGCGCCAGCTTCACAGCTGAGGATAGTTTAAAAAATAAATAAATAAAATATAGCATCATATCACTGATTTACCCATTACACAGCATTAATAGTGAGAGACCTTGGTGTGTTTATCTGTTTGTATTGGTGTGCATTTATCGAATTGTTTATGACAAGACTAATTGGGGTAATTGTAGACACCGAAATTACCTGTCAGCTATATGTAACCACACTCCCTTTCTTTCTGACAAATGATGACAACTGAGGGACCCCGTAGCATTACTCATGATGGCTTTTCGAGTGGTAATAAGGACAATAGGGGCCCCGGCTAATTTGACATGGACAGCCTTCACCACAAGAAGCCAGCTAAATGACTTGTCAGGAGGGGAAAGAAGTCAGAAAAGTAATGGAGTCCCCCATGGCGCTGTGACAGGGAGATGAGGCAATTTCAACGGAAAGTGAAAAGGCTTCAGTTTGTCAAGTATTTAGAACAATCAGAGAACAGCTAGAGGCTGGAACCTGACAATAAATTTGTGAACCATGGTAGCAGTTTCCTGCAGGTCAGTGACTTCATAATGGCCATGCAGCACTCAGAGGGTCAGGACTCCGCCTACGCTTCACTTTCACCCACCGGAGCCGGGTCACCTCACGCCTCTGCTCTGTCTTCCATGGAGGGGATAATGGTGAGGATGGAGGCTCGGGAATGGAATGCTGGTGTGAGTTGTAGCCACTGGAATGTTGGAGAATAAACAAACAAAAATCTAGGCATACAATATGATGGTGGAAGCCCTGACACCAGGATGGTGTTAAGCCTCCCAGGATGAGTGGTAGTCACTGGGTGGAGCCCCTGCAAACTCACTTGCTGCTGGTTGGATACAAAATATTCCTCTACCTTTTGCTCTTGGACATCAACAATTATTTGATACCCACTCACATTGGAGCAGGCAGTCTACGCTCCTGAGTCCACCAATTCAAATACAGATTCCATCTAGAAACACTCTTACAGACATCCAGAAATAATGTTTAATCTGGGCACCTCGTGACGAGGACGAGTCAAGGCAACACATAAAATTAACCATCACACTCAGTATCGAAATAGTCCAAGCAGTGCTGTCTGATAGAAATATATTGTGAGTCATGTGTAATTATAGTAGTGTTAAAAAACAAAACTTAATTGAGTTTAAAAAAAAAATACTGAACTACTGCTAATGAGCTAAAAGATCTCTAGCAGCGCCTTTTCCTCTGATTTTATCAAGCAATATAATGCTAAGCTCTTAACAAGCCAGAAAATTGGTGCATGAGGATTAAAACTTTCCACTGTACCCCACACCTCCAAAGCTGGAAGTAGCTTCTGACCCTAAGATGTGTGTGCATACTCAGTCATATCCAACTCTTTGTGACCCATGGACTGGAGCCCACCAGGTTCCTTTGTTTTCCAGGCAAGAATAAAGGAGTGGGTTGCCGTTTCCTTCTCCAGGGGATCTTCCCTGATGCAGAGATCTAACCCACATCTCCTGCCTGGGCAGGCATATATTCTTTACCACTGAACCACCTGGGAAGCCTGGACCCTTAAGATGTTCTAGGCAGCTGAAGTGTTGAACAGTGAACTGATAATCTTAGCAGCTAGGTTGTCTTGAATTTCTGGGGTTTTTTTATTAGGAACAGTCTCTACATTGTAGAAGAGCAAGTTTCTGAACTGAATGGGGCACTTTGCCTCTCTGTGCCTCAGTGTCATTTTTAATAACATAAGGAAAGACATGATCAAATTATATAAAAACTGATTGCATGGTGTGTATGCGTGTGCAAGTTAGGCTATTTTTATACAATTTAATGTATATTATGCACTTGCAACACTTTTTCTTCTTCTTCAAATCCTCATAAAGGCAGCAGTACATTTCATCTATGGAATAGATCGGTCTTCCCAGGTGGCGCAATGGTAAAGAAGCTACCTGCCCATGCAGGAGACCCAAGAGATATGGGTTCGATCCCCGAGTCGGGAAGATTCCCTGGAGTAGGAAATGGCAACCCATTCCAGTATTCTTGCTGGGAAATCCCATGGACAGAGCCTGGTGGGATACAGTCAGTGGGGTCACCAAGAGTTGAACACAACTGAGCATGTATCCACACACACAAGGAATAGATCACCTTTGTGTGTAGTAGGATTTTTCTTTGAAGATTTCAGTTTTTACATTCATGTGGTCTGAATGTGATACCGTATATCTTTTATCTGTTAAATTTCTTTGTATAACATAAAATACACAGTTTTCTGAATACTGTTAAACCTAACTGAATAGCTTGTCAAATGCCCTAACCATCAGTTCAGAAGGATTAGAAACCCACCAAGAGAAACTACGCATGAAAATGGTTTTTGTTTTTGCATATTTTGGGGGGGGGATAGTGAAAGGATATTCTCTTTACATGCTATAAAAGTAGCTGCCTGCACATGCACTTCATTCCACGGGTATTCAAGTTATTTGAGGGTTTTCTATGTTTGGCTGGGGCTCCCTGAGAGCAAAATGAGCATTCCACCACACCAAGACCCAGGCAAGAGTGTAGGGATCCCAGCAGTGGGCTTAGGGACATCAGGGTTAAAGAGTGAGCTCTTATACAAGGGGCTGAGAGGGAGGCAGAAAAGAGGCGCCCTTGACCCCTGGATCTGTGCTTGCAAGTGCTCAAAGGTAAAATCTAGCTTCAAATGGCCAAGATTGTAGCCTACAGGTGTGTCCTTTTCGTAAGATGGTATCTGCTGATAGGAATTCTCCTTTTTGAATTTCAAGCCCATATCTAGGATGAGTCTTTCTCAAATTAGCTCCTCTTTGGAGATATTCTTATGTTCCTCACAAACATTTGCTAATATTTTCTTCCTTTTGAGGAAGAAATTTTCTTTTAACTTCTATAAACATACCCATCATTTGAAAAAATTATGCTTTTTTTTGGTAATCATTAATTCTAAAAATCAAAAAATTCCAAATAAGTAGAAAAGAACATAAAATATCATAATACCAATTTGTACGCGTTATTACTGTTATCACTTAGACAAAATGCAATTATATTGTATATACTATATATACTCATATGTTCTCCTCAGAGGCCATTGAGGTTGCTTTTCATGCAGGAGACCCGGGTTCGATCCCTGGGTCGGGAAGATGCCCTGGAGAAGGCAATGGCACCCCACTCCAGTACTATTGCCTGGAAAATCCCATGGATGGAGGAGCCTGGTGGGTTGCAGTCCATGGGGTCGCAAAGAGTCGGACACGACTGAGCAACTTCACTTTCTTTCTTTCTTCTCTTTCACGTCTATATGTATAGTTCTACTTTACCCTTTGTAGTAGCTTCCTAGTGCTTGCATTATATAGAACTATTATAATGTCTTTAACCTGTTGTCTGTGAAGTGAAGTGAAGTCGCTCAGTTGAGTCTGACTCTCTGCAACCTTATCGACCGTAGCCTACCAGGCTTCTCCGTCCATGGGATTTTCCAGGCAAGAGTACCAGAGTGGGTTGCCATTTCCTTCTCCATAACTGTTGTCTGTATGGATATTTAAGAAGTCATCATAAACAACACTGTGATGAACATCCTCATGATGAAATGAGTTAAGATATAAAAAACACAGTAGACTCAGTAATGTTTTTATTTTCTTCTGTCTTGTGAGATCTGCTCTCATAAATGGGTAAAGCTATAGGGCATCTGTATTTTCTGCACCTTGATGTGATATTTAGTAATTGTTTTGGTTGCTCTTTTTAATATGCAATTAAAGGAGTCATTTCCGGGATGCCAAATGGCTCATCCAGCTGTCTAGTAACATATAAGCAAACATAAACAAAGGTAACTTGTCCATATGCATTTGTTTTCTGCCATGTGGTCTTCAGAGCTTTTGATTGATCTCTGAAGTTATTGCACAGGCAAAAAAAAAAGGTAACATATTGCCTTGTAAAGATTCTGCATTTATCTACTACATAGAATCTTTAAGTGTTTATTCATTTCCCACCTCCATTCCTACTATGGACTTCATTGACCTCTAGAGCTTTTCCTTCCGTGAAGAGACTCATAAGCCTCAAATAAATGTGAGTTGTTATTATCATTACTATTAACTCTTCTTTAAATCACTTTTCACATTCATAATTTTTAAGATAATATGCAAATAATAGAGCTCCCAACTCAGACCGTGGAATCATAAAGGTGATACATAAAGATGATACATATCTTAACCTGCCCATCACAGAAAGGGGGCAGCAATTTCTTCTCCCTCAAGTAGTGTAGGGGCATAGCCTTTTCTCAACACCCTGGCCCTAGTCAGATATCATCACTTTTTACATAATTAGATAATTTTTATGCTCTTATGTTTTACTTTCCTTCCTCTTGTTTCTGTTCAGTGAGCTTCTGTTTCCCTTTGTACTCCTTGCCGTCAGTCACTTTATAAGGTATGCCTTCGCTGGAGCTAAGGCACTGATAATTAGAAAGTTGTGTGATACAGTACCTTCAGCCTCTGTTTATGATTCCAGATCATTCTGACCCTCAAGCTCTGGAATAGGTCATACTCTTCTCCTCTCAGGACACTAGATATTTCAGATTATTCCAAGTGGTCCCCTGCCCTCTTCCTTGTGCCTTTGTTATAGCTGTCATTATAGATTGTTTCAGTCGCGCATATAATTGCTTCATTGCTAGTAACTGGCTTAATGTTGTCACAGACCTTATTGGCTCTTCTTACCTTAGATTTACATATAGCATCCCAGGGCTTTCTTTAGGGCATTTATCATTTTTCCTCCAAATGATCTGGTGACAGTGTACAGCTATTCAAGTTTTCATCAGCCAGCAGATGATATGGTCTTTCTTCTTTGCTGCCACAAGCCAGAAAAGCAACGAATTCGAGGGAAATGCTTTCATTACTGCACTTCAAGGAGGCTCTGTCGGGGAGTCAGGGAGGGAAGTTACCCGAAGTTGCACCACACTGACACGGGAAGATGCTCTCGTGGGCAGCCCCATCCCTTCGTGATGCCTAGAATGAAGGCACCTCATCATCACTCTCACATTCCTGCTTTCATGCAGCCAGCTATACATCTTCTAAAGCCTGTTCCTTTTCCTGTTTGCGTCTTGCTCTGTAGAAAAAAAGCATAGAGAATTTTACACGATATTAACTGCTACCGCTGCATATTGGGTATGTAAGATTTTGCTATAGTTTCTTGAAGAAGCCCATGTTCATATTGGGAAAGAAGGAAAAACATAAAATAGAGGTTGCCACCAATACCAAATGAGTGACCCTAAGGACTTGCCTGGTGGCTCAGTGAAGAATCCACCTGCCAAGCAGGAGACTTGAGTTCAGTCCCTGGAGAAGGAAATGGCAACCCTCTCCAGTATTCTTGCCTGGGAAATCCCATGGACAGAGGAGCCTAGTGAACTACAGTCCCTGGGGTTGCAAAAGAGTCGGACATGACTTAGTCACTAAACAACAACAATAAATCTTACGGATCATATAACAGTTGTGAATATGGAGTTTCTTACATATAGAAAAGGTTTTATGCATGGTCTTGGTTTCACAGGCTGGTCCCAGAGTTTATCACAGCCATCAGGTGGCACGTTTAGATTCTGTAGCTATTCTTGTAAGTAGGCCTAACCTGAGTTTCAGGTCTCTTATCTAGAGAGTAAATCAGAAATGGTCAGACTCCTTAAATGGAAGGATCTGAAAGTTTAGGGTCCACTGGACAAGTTGCACTTGGCAGGAAGTATGTCCTTGTGGTTAAGCATCCCTGAATTGTTTATGTCTTTTCATTGCTTCTTTTTTCCCTTCCGCTTCTTCATTCTCCTGTCCTTTAAACTTGCAACTTTTTTCTTTTGTTTACAAGCAGGTACTTTGTTCCTGTGAGATACCTAAAAAAAAGCTTCTTGCAGCAGTGAGCCTCTCGGGTGCTAGCCACTTTCTAACAAGGTCTTCTTTGATCACCTGAGTGTCCTTTAAAGTTGTGAAGGCCTGTAAGATTTATTATTTATCCAGCAGTTTGGCTAAGTGATTTGTGGATGATTGTTGCTTATGCAGCCCTGCTCCATAAGTGCTGGCCACACTTGATAGAGTCAGGATGACTCTCATTTGGCTTTGTAAAAAGGGAGGGCTCCCTAGGACAGCTGTAATACTCTTCCTGCACCTGATGAAGTCTAGGGCCTCCCCTGACTGACCAGACAGCATAGGGTCCAGTTTCTTTGGGGATCCTAAAGGCGTCACCCCTGCCGCCCCACTTCTCTGCCATCAGCTGTGCTATACCCTCCATGTGGTGGTGAGAAACCACACCAACTACCCGCTTTGGTCAGGGAGCTTCCTTTCTTTCCCCATTGAGCTCAGGCAGCTTGGAGGTGACATCAAGGCTTGCTGGAGTCCTCTCCTCCCTGTGTGTGTTCTCTGTGTAAAGATCAGCTCAACTTCAGCCAAAGAATAAGCTTCTGGCTCCACTGAAATTCAGGTTGTCTCTTAATTAGCTACCCCTTACAGCAGTTGTTAGTATACTAACAGTATACAGCAGCTGTTAGTATAATGACAAGGCTTAAGCCCTTGTTAGTTTAGTGGTGAGTATCCCCGCCTGTCATGCAGGAGACCGGGGTTCGATTCCCCGACTGAGAGGAAATGCCAAACCTTTGTGCTTTCCTAGTGGCTCAGGTGATAAAGAATCTGCCTGCAATGCAGGAGACCCAAGTTTGATCCCCGGGTTGGGAAGATCGCCTAGGAGGGAATGGCAGCCCAGTGTAAAGGTGTCTTTTGGTGCTTCCCTGGTGGCTCAGATGGTAAAGAATCTCCCTGCAATGTAGGAGACCCAGGTTCAATCCCTGCGTCAGGAAGATCCCCTGGAAAAGGTCATGGCAACCCACTCCAGTATTCTTGCCTGGAGAATCCCATGGACAGAGGAGCCTGGCGGGCTACCATCATAGGGTCTTTCTATAGCAGCGGTGACTGCTCAGTGGTAACAGTACTGGAGGCAGGTGGCAGCAAAAGCCCTCTAAAGATATAGAATGTTCTGGGGCATCCTGTACAGGTCTGGTGACTCTCAGTGTCCATTCTCTGTATGTGTTCCAAAACAGCCCCCAAGTTCGAGAAATCACGACAACAACTCAATCTCTCCACTCAGACTTCCAAAAAACAAACAAAAGAACATTGGGATTGGAGGAGGGAATCAGCTTGACTGAATGCACACAGTGAAGTGGCCATTCTGTAAGCTGGTTTAACTGATGTGATCAGTTAACAAAGCCAACAAGCCAATTCAGGAGTCCACTGTGGACTAAGCCCCAAACAGCATTTTTACTTTCTCTCGTGGTGTGTCACTGTGAAATCTGCTCTGTATAAATGCATAAAGCTGAAGCACCTGTATTTTCTGCAACATGATGTGACTTTCAGTGATGTCCTTGTTTTTTTTCCCTTTTAATATTCAATTAAAAGAACTGTTTTTATGGTTCCAAATGACTCATTTATCCAGTTGTCTGGTAACATATAAACACACATAAACAAAGGTAGCTTGTACATATGCATTTGTTTTCTACCATCTAGTCCTTAGAGCTTTGGATTCAGCTCTTAAAGGTATTTAACTGGCAAGAAAAGGTAATGTGTTGTACTATAAAAATTACATATATTTTCTGTTTCATAAAATCTTTGTGTTTACTCATTCCCTATGCATATTGTCACCCCAAGCTTCCATTGACATCCAGAACAAGCTTTCCCTTCTGTAAAATGTTCATCCTCAGTAAATCTAGCCCTACTTAGACAGAAACTGCTAATTCTCCCCTGGTAACTGTTTTTCCCTTTCTATTTTAATAAAGAAATCCCTGGTTTGGGCTGGATATATCATCACCCAAAATAAAAACTGGCTCCCCTTGCAGCAAGATGTACCCGTATGGTTAATTTCTGGCAGTGAAATATAAGTAGAAGTGTCCTGTGCACCCTTGAAGAATAAGGGGGGCCCTGCTTTGTCACTTGTTCTTTTCTGCTGACGAGAATGTAGACATGATGGTTGGTGCTTGGTAGCCTTCTTGGGCTTTTGGGCCCTGAGTGAAGATGATATGCTGAAAAGAGTAATAATGTAGTGGGAGTCAAGGTCCCGGCTGGTTGTGCAGTCACCTTGCCAGCCTAGGACTGCCTCCCTTTGAGCTTAATTAACATAAGTGAGAAATGCACTTCCGTCTTGTTTAAGCTACCCATGTTACAATTTTTCTTTAATCTGCAGCAGAACTTAATTCTAACCAATATGTTAGGTGAGGTGTGGGAAAATAATTAGATCCATCACAAGGGAGTTTGTATTGAAAATTATCAGAGCCAAAGCTTTAATCAGGACTTATAACTCTGCTGACAGTGTTCATGTATCTTCAGAAGCTATATGAGAGTAAATGGATTATGATTGAATTCATCTAACCTTGATTATTATAAGGAGTTTTAAATTCTACAGTTTTTCCCAAATTACGATATTTGAAAATGAGTATTTTTAACAGTCTTATTGAAGTATAATTGATATACCCAGAATGCATATATGCATTTATATATACAAATTTATCATTTTGGACGTGGGCAAGTCCCCTTGAAATCATCACTATATATGCATCACTTCCTAAAGTCTGCCTGTGTCCTCCAGCTTTTCTTGTTTGTTTGTTTTCTAGTGAGAACATTTAGCATGAGATCTACCCTCTTAACACATTTTTTAGTGCACAATACAATGTTGTTGACTATAGGCACAGTATTGTACAGCAGATTTCTGGAACTTACCTTGCATTACTGAAGCTTTATTACCTTTGAACAGCCACTCCCCATTTCTCCCTGCCTCCAGCCCCTGACACCCACCATTATTCTCTCTACTTCTTTGATTTGACTGTTCTAGAAACCTCACATAAGAGGAATCGAGGAGTATATGTCCTTGTGTGTGCTCGGTCGCTGTTGTGTCCGACTCCTTGTGACCCCATGGATGATAGCCTGCTATAGCCGGCCAGGTTCCTCTGTCCGTGGAATTTTCCAGGCAGGAATACTGGCATGGGTTGCCATTTTCTCCTCCAGAAGATCTTCCTGATCCAGGGATTGAACCTACATCTCTGGCGTCTCCTTCTTTGGCAGGCAGTTTACTACTGAGCCATCTGAGAAGCCCATTTGTCCTTCTGGGACTAACTTATTTTGCTTAGCATAATGTCCTGAGGGTTCATCCATGCTGTCGCCTCTGATAGGATTTCCTTCTTTTTTAGGGCAGAATAGTATTCATTCCTTTGTTACATATACAACATTTTCTTTCCTCATTCATCCATAGGTGGACAGTTGGATTATTTCCATATCGTTGCTATTATGAACAGTGCTGCAGTGAACACGGGGGGGTGAATTTCTTTTTCAGATCTTGATTTGAATTCTTTTGGATATATACCCAGAAGTAGGATTGCTAGATCATATGGTAGTTTTATTTTTAATTTTTTGAGGAACCTCCATACTGTTTTACATAGCAGCTGCACCATTTTCCATCTCCACCAAAAATGTACAAGGGTTCCAATTTCTCCACATCCTTGCCAACACTTTTTTTTCCGTACTAGTCATCCTAACAGGTGTGAAGTGATATCTCACTGTGGTTTGGATTTGCATTGCCCTGATGATTAGTGATGTTGAGCACCTTTTCATGTGCCGCTTAGCCGTTTATATGTTTTCTTTGGAGAAATATCTATTCCGGTTCTTTGCCCATTTTTAAATTGGGTTATTTGTCTGTTTGCTGTTGAGTTGTAAGTGTTCCTTACATATTTTGACTATTAACTGCTTATCTGATATATGGTTTGCAAATACCTTCTCCCGTTCTATAGCTTGCCTTTTCATGCTGGTGATTGTTTCCTTTACTTGGCAGATGTTTTTAGTTTACTGTAGTTGCCCTTATCTACTCTTACTTTTGTTGCCTGTGCCTTTGGTTATAGATCTAAGAAATCATTCCCCAGACCAATGTCAAGAAACTTTTCCCTGCGTTTTCTTCTAGGAGTTTTACAGTGTCATGTCTAATGTTTAAAATCCATTTTGAGTTGATTTTTGTTGTATGTAGTCTAAGATAAATGTCTCATATCATTCTTTTGCATATGGATATCCAGTTTCTCCAACACCCAGAATGTGAATCTATATTTTTAATTCTCAGAACTCACTCTGAGTCTTGAAAAAGCTCCCCTGCAAATGTGTTACAACTCAGCAGTTTGTTTGGAATAAAATTGTCATAGTCTACTCCGTGTTCCCTGTGAGACGTAGATGTAGTATTGGGTTTTGTGAGTCAGACCCGAGCATGACGAGGATCAGCCATTCTGACCTGTTGGGAGGGATTGGGTTCCACCACCGCCAGAATTTGCAGCCCATCCCCTTTTATGGAAGTGGCCTCACGGAGTCACCCAGTAATTTCAAATCTGTTGAATTCTAGTTGTGAAAGAACTATTTTAAGAGCGTTGCCACAGTTAAATGTTTATTAAGTGTTTATACACATATTAGTCACTGTGCAAACAGAGAAGCAGGTGGTCTCCCTGCTCCCACCTGTTCAGGTCACTGAAGCAGAGCCACCTGGAAAGCTTCACACAGTAATTGGACCTTCACCCTTCAGAACTCCACTTTCATTAAATTCAGCAATGAGGACTTTGACATCTCCTGAAATATCGTCTCCACATGCCCTTTTTTATTAGGTATTAGCCTTTTGTGAGCCATGTAGCACAAACCTCAGATTCAAGTGTATTGTTGCAGAGGTAATATAGACAGTAAGGGAAGCCCTGTGGGGGGACTTGAAAGAAGAGGCTGGTGAAATAGGTGCTTCTAATGAGCAAAGCTGCCTATAGGCCAGGGTTGGGGACTGGAAGCAAAAAGGTTGAGAAAAAGAGTAGAGGTATCTGTGGCAGCCTAGGAGAAAGCACCCAGAGACTGGAATGAAGCAATTTCCAGAACCCAGCTGTGTGCCTCTAATGCCCAGGTTGTTGTTTTAACTCTGATTGTGTTCTTGTTGTTCAGTCACTAAATCGTGTCTGGGTCTGAACACCATGGACTGCAGCACGCCAGGCTTCCCTGTCCTGCATCATCTCCTGGAGTATGCTCGAATTCATGTCTGTTGAGTCGGTGATTATGCTCTGGGTCTGTGTTAAAGTGAATTAGAGAGAGGTAGCCTGACATCTACTATGAAAAAATTTACAGAAGATAAAAGAGAGAGAGAAATTATATCCAAAGTACAGAGTTGGGGATCAACCTTGGCAGGAAAGATAAGCCATAACAAGCGCCACACTACCCTAAAAATTGTAGCTAATGTTGATTATGCATTTCATTAGCACGTTGCATTTCTTATGTCATGAGGTAGAGTTCTCCAGAGAAAACTAATAGAATATACGTGTGCATATAGTAAGAGATTTATTTTTGAGCAACTGACTCAGGCAGTTGCTTGACTGAGGGACTGGCAACTCTGAGACTCATTGGGCTTGACTGGGGACTGGCAACTCTGAGACTCATTGGGCAGGACAGCAGGCTGGAAACTCAGGCAAGAGTCAAGATTGCAGTCTTGCACCTGAAATCTTTAGAGCGGGCCAGATGCCTGGAAACTCAGATGGGATTTCTATGTGATAGTCCTGAGGCAGAACTCCTTCCTTACTGGCAAACCTCAGTTTTTGCCCTCAAAGCTTTCATCTGATTGGGTGAGCCTCACCCGCATTATAGAGGGTAATCTGTTCCACTTAAAGTCAACTGACTGTAGATGTAATCACATCTGCAAAGTACCTTCACAACAACACCTGGATTTGTGGTCAGTAAAAGAACTGGGCATCATAGCCTAGCCAGGTTGGCATATAACATTTCACCAGCACAGGTATAGACTATTATCTACGTTTTACATTTTACATGATGAAACATGAGGGTTAACTTAGTATCTTTCTCAAGGTTATTGCTCAAAGGGCTCAGCTGTCTGACTTTGGAACCCAGCTCTCACCCACATTGCTGTGCTGCCTCCCAAGAACACAGAGTCCTGGGAGTGGGAGATTGGTGAGGGTGAAGGGGATGTCATTTGCTATGAGGGCTGAGAAACTGGGGTAAATTGTGTTGCAGTCAGGGCTTCCCTGGTGGCTCAGTGGTGAAGAATCCACCTGCCAGTATAGGAGATGCAGGTTCAATCCCTGGGTCAGGCAGATCCCTGGAGAAGGAAATGGCAACCCACTCCAGTATTCTTGCCTGGGAAATCCCATGGACAGAGAAGAGCCTGGTAGGCTACAGTCCATGGGGTCTCAAAGAGTTGGACATGACTTACAACTAAACAACAACAACGTTACAGTCAGCTGGATACCACCAGCAATTTTCAAAAGCTCTTTTGTCCTATTGGGTCCTCATTAGGTAAACGTATAGGGTGAAATAAACTGGGTCAGGAGAGAGCCTATTTCCTTTCATCTCCCCACTTCTTCTCCTTTGTTTTCTCCCTTCAAGTCTTTCATCTTTCCCAGTTAGCTTGCTTTATTTTCTGTTTTTCTCACCTTTCCCTCTTTATATCCTTTTTTAAAATTACTTAATCCTGAAAAATAAAAAAAGGAGGAAAAATGGAATTTATTAGATGTAATTTAAGCTGCTTCTGATATCTGTTGTAGTAGTTGTGGCTTGATTTGGGGGGAAAAGGAAGGAAGGAAGGGAAGAAAAACTGGAAAAAAAAAAGAGAATGAGAAGGAAGGAGAGGGAAGAATAAGGAAATTAAGCCTTAACTCCCTGCAAAAGGCAACCTCTTTCTGATTACTTTTGATGGTCCTGTATTTAAAAATTTGGGACATTAGAATCACCTGATACCTAAAACATGCTGTGCCCAGACTATGTAAGTCGGCATTTATGCATTGGAACCAGTGCTGGTTAAAACTCTCTACATGATGCCAATGAGCAGCCCAGTTTGAGAACCACTATTACAAAATATTACCTGAGACTACTCCCTGGTGATTGGGAGTCACAGTAGCAGTTCCCTCTGGGAAGGACATGGGGTTGATGAAGACTAAGAAAGAAACCTGGAGTGTTCTATATCTTGTTCTGGGTGGTGCTTAGTTGATATTTTTGCATTTTGTATTCCTTATTGTATTTATTGGACTTCTCTTGTAGCTCAGTCAGTAAAGAATTCACTTGCAATGCAGGAGACTGCCTGCGATACAGTGGACTGGGGTTCAATCCCTGGATCAGGAAGATCCTCTGGAGATGGAAATGGCAACTCACTACAGTATTCCTGCCTGGGAAATCGCATGGACGGAGGAGCCTGGCAGGCTGTGTTACACGTGTATCAGGGCCTCACTGTGCCAGGCTCAGGGCACAGGCACGCAGTGATGGTTGGTTCCTGCTGAGATAAATGTCATCACCTGTCAGGGTTGCTCAAACCAAGAGATTGGCCGGAAAATGGGCTGTCTCTGTGGCTAGGCTGTGTTGAAGGAATAGCAGAGTCTACTATGTATTGCTTTTTCAACTTCACTCTCAGAAGACGGCTTTTCCCGTCTTCTCCCTCAATCCTAGGGGCACCATGTTCTGATGACATCTGTAATACCCCCAATTCCAAAATGATTTGGTTCCAAGAGGAGGTCAGTTATTTGAAGATATTGTTTTAAAGAGTGAATTGATTCCTAAAGCAGGAAAGATTCGTCGTCAATAACTCAGAATGCATTATAGTATTGGGTTGGCAGAAAAGTTCATTCAGGATTTTCCATAAGATGGTACAGAAAAACCCAAAGGAATTTTTTGGCCAACCCTGTATGATTACAAAGGGAAGTCGCTCAGTTGTGTCCGACTCTTTGCGACCCCATGGACTTCAACTCACCAGGCTCCTCCGTCCGTGGGATTTTCCAGGCAAGAGTACTGGAGTGGGGTGCCATCGCCTTCTCTGATATGATTACAAAGTGGCTAGTATATCAGCATTATAGTGATAATGTGAGTGGTTCTCTCCTGCCCCCTCCTGCTTTGTCATTACATGTGTATTTCATCTGCTAGTCTTTAGGTAGACTTAGAATCAAGAAGCTCCTTACTCTTCACGCTCTTTTCAGAATTTAGACCCCCCAAAAAATTCCAGATGTGCTTTTGCTGTCTGATAAGTGCCCTTTCAACTTCTCTGGCTTTGATAGCCACAGGGATCTAATGCGTTGGGCTCAGGTAAAGAATGAGAATGAGATTTCTCTCCTTCCTCACTAATAGCATTTGGCTCTGGGAGATTTGTGAGACCTGGGGTTGTTGTTCCCACGGTGGGTGGGACAACTCACCTACTCATTTGTCCCTAGACCAGTGCTGCGCAAAATAACATTCTGCAGTGATGGAAATGGTTTATATCAATACTGTCCAATACAGGGACCAGCAACGCATGGCTAGTGAACACAGAAACATGGCTAGCATAACTGAATAAATGAATTTTAACTGTGTTTAATTTTACTCTTGATTTTGATAGCATAATCGGATGGGGTACCATAGTGGACAACACAGCTCTAGTTCTGAGGTAGAAGAGCTTCTCTTTCTGACATAAATAGATGCGACATTGTACGGTTATCCAGAGAAGATCAACTGGACTCAACCTTAAAATGAGGGATAAAGTATTTCCAAACAGAAAAAAAACAACAAATATGGAAGTATTGGAAAGCTGGCCCAGTCAGAGAACTGCATCTGATTCTCTGTTGCTGGATATTAGTGTTGGGTTGGTTGGGAAAGTAAGTGGTAGGAAGTAAATTCTCTGAGAAGCAAGATCCTAAAGAATCTTGTAAGCCACAGCAAGAGGCTTGGGCTTCACTCTTGGAAATGTGTATCGAAAGGTATGATGAATGATCTGGTATCAAAACTCATTCAGCAGGTAAGCCTTTCAGATTATCTGGCCAGGGGAAAAACCTGCAGGTTGCTGAAGGTTCTCCTGCAGTCCCAGCAGCTGCTCTCAGGTTGTTTAAGAACTCTGACAAGCAGTCATGTGTGCTACTTGGCAGTACCTCCAGGCCTTGGCACCTCCGAGAGCCACTTCCTGAACACCAGGAGCCCAGATTGGCATGAAATGTCTTCCTGAGGTTGAAGAGATGCCCTGGGGGTCTCTGCAGACCACCCTGTGCAATACTGGGAGCTGGGAGGAGCTGGCTCTGGGACCTGGATGCAGGGGCAGAGGGGTTACAACCATAGTCCCTAAGATAAATGGAAACACAGGGTTTAAATTTAGATGAAGGATCACCCCAGTTCTCCTCAAATACTTCATTAGAGCTAGCAAACTAGACATCATACAAATAAAATAAAACTTCTACCGTCTCTGGGTTTTTTTCCTCCCTCAATTAAAAAGTTTAGCTATTTGGAGGGGAAGTCTTTGCATCATGGGTTTTTCCTATACTAACATTTTGAAAATAATCAAAAACATTGATTTCCGTGGACCTTAAACATTCTAAAATACAGTGAGCCATAGATTAAAGTTCTCCCATAGCAAAGAAGTGTAAGTTTTACTCTAAAAAGTAACAAGTAGGGCTTTTTTGTTGCAAAGATTATCATAATCTATATTTTTCCTTATTAAAAAAAAAAGATACTAATGTGCTGTTGGGACTTGTTTTTCTTTGTTTCAGCTGAATCTCTGATACCTGCTTTGATTTGAATTTGGTTGATAAACTTTGTACTATGTTTGAATCTTACAAAGACTGAGGGTTTTGTAGACTTCCTCAGGTTCATGGTAACTCAGACCATCTTACACTCCTAGTACTGATTTCCAGGAGAAACAAAGTGAGAACCAAAAAGAAAATAAATCTGCCCCGTTATTAAATTTGTGGTCCCGATGCCTGCTGTTGTTACTACTGTAGCAGCCAGGGGTTAAACTGTCAGTTTGACAACTTGTAAAGCTCTTTATCATAGAAAACAAGAAAAATCAATGCCGAATTACTTCAGGAATATTATTGATGACCTAAATGTCATTTTCTGTTTTTATTACTTTTCATTGTATTTAGCTTGTAATTCAAACTGCTTTCTAATTAATTTGGTTTGGCTCAGTTGGAAATAGAAAAAGCTAACTATCTAATAGGTGACATATGTCACAGAAAAACCTTACAACACCCCTTCTTCCCCAAGATCAATCAGCCATGAAACAACTTACCCAACTTTTGTTTTTCTAGCAAATTCTTAAGAAATAACAATAAAATTAAATTTGTCTAGTCCTAAGAACCGGGGAGAAACATGAATGAGCCAAAGTGACCCGAAAGCCCAGTTTTATCTAGCTATAATCTCTTTCCTAGCTGTTAAAATATCCCGAAGCACTCGATCAAGTTGCATTTGCGTTTCAGAGCCATGTGTTGCATTTGCCAAGTGCACATGGTCCTGATTTGAACCGCGAGTTCCCCGGCTGCTAAGCAGAGCTCTCGGCTGGCTCGGACCAGGTCTCGAGTAGGTCAAAGGCCGAGAGCCTACATCTTGGTTAGATCTTAGCCTCATGGAAACCAGAAGCCTGGGTCAGGGCAGCGGTGCCTGGGCCAGCCCCTGATTAGATTAGGTCTACATTTATCAACTACACAGAGAGTACACTTAACCTTTCAACTCAAGAGTTTTGATGTATCTTTATTTTCAAATGAAAAGGTGAATGTTATCCTGCCGAAGTCTTGGTCCGATAGCAATGGAGTATAACATACAGCTTTTTCTAATTTCATCTACTACCAGCTTTAACCAGCAGCAACATGTAAGCATTTTATCTGTTTTCCAAATTTCACAAGTATGATATTTTGACATTTATAGAAAACTACTTTATCATTTTACATCCCCTTTCACTTTTTATAGGAATTTAATGTTTGTCTTTGGTTTCTATGTAGCTTTATCTCTGTTTGTTCATTCGTTTAGATTGAGACTAGAGCTACTCCATCAATGAATAATAGATAGGTCCATATCATGAAAATCCATATGTGGAAGGAGCTGTAAACTACTTTTAAAAATCTGATTTTTTTTTTTAATTCCCCTAAGTATTTGGCTTAAATATAGCTTTGAAATGTTATTTCTTCAGAATTGTATTGTTTGATTCTCTGCAAAGTTGTCATTAAACTTCTAATGAGACATATTAAATAATACAGTTTGAGAATGGGTTTTTACAGTTCTGTTGAGTCACTTTTTCCTGAGGAGCCTTTGATGCCTATGACTGCTGGGCAGTCTTACCTCACAGATTCAGGGTCTGCCAGGGGTATCCATTGTCCCCCAGTTCTCTGTTGGAGAAATTCCTGGAACAATAATGGTAGTGATGAGACCAGACATGAGGAATGGTCTGAATCCACTAGGAGGGACCCAGACCTCATTGTTCATTCATGTATTCACTGACTCCTTACTGAGTGTCTCCTGTGTTCTAGGGACCTGGGCTTGGGTCAGGTAGTGGATGAAAGGTCCCTGCTGTCTTGGAGCTAACCTTCTAAATTCTTCAACGTCAGTATCCCTGTCTTGTGCCAACACAAGGTTGTATGCAACTGTGCATTGTGACCTTCGAGATAAAGTTATTCTTCATTTTAAAAAGATTGCTTTTCTTGTCATCACAGTGTTTCTGCAGTCTGCTTGTTCAGTTAAGTAAACTCATTTCATGTGACTTTTTCCAGCCCAGAATGTGGGTTCAAAGAGGGGAAAGGCTGTGAAGGGCTTTTCAGAGAAATAATTATTTCCCAAATAAAAGAAAGATAAAATGAGATAATTTGAATTATATTGGAAGTGGTTGCCATTCACCTCAATATAGTGGTCTCTTCTTTTTCTCATTTATGTGTAGTCTGAATCTTAGAGCCATTTTGAACTTTGATTGTTTGGTTAGTTCACTTTTATTCTGAAATAATTTTTTAAATTAGAGGAATTTCATTTATAAACTTAGTTTCAAAAACTGTGTGAATCATTATTTTTACCTTGATATTTTTGATGCCAAATTTCTGATCTCAAGGTTGTATGATTTTAAAGGTTATTCTGAAGTTTTATATTTACCACAGAAATAACTATATTAGCTGGAAACATCATCTTGACTGTCGTCAATAGGCACATCTTTTATGGCACTTAATTTACTGAATATGTATTTGATAGACTAATAAATCAATAACATGTATTGAGCAATCAGTGTAAATAGAATACAAATATGTTCATAATTGTGGCCAAAATTAGTGATGGGGGAAATGAATCCGCTTAGATTAGACTATTAGATTATTCTTATAATTTATAATAAAATATATAACCTGAACCAGTCCAGGTTCGATGCATGAGACAGGGTGCTCGGGGCTGGTCACTGGGATGACCCAGAGGGGTGGGATGGGGAGGGAGGTGGGAGGGGGGTTCAGGATGAGGAACACATGTACACCCGTGGTGGATTTATGTCCATGTATGGCAGAACCACTACAATATTGTAAAGTAGCCTCCAATTAAAATAAATAAATTTATATTTTAAATTTTTATTAATTATTATATTTACTTAATTATAATTATACTTATTTGATTATTGTATAAGTATTATATTATTTTTATAATTTTTTTTACCAAAGTCACTTTCTCACTTTGATCATCTAATGTTGAACAGCCCTTTTTGAGCTACTCTGTTGATTGCTAGATCGATTGGAAAATAATGGTCCAACCCCCACTTTTACCCTGGTTTTTCAGAAACCTATTTTATATTTAAGGGTTGTCAGCATCTAACTATCAAGACCACCCACTATTGACTTTCCAGATGTCTGATCAACATTCAGATAACATTTGTTGAGCTCCCACTGCGTACCAAGCTCTGTTCTAGATTATTGAGTCTGTCTTCATATTTTTTAGGGTGACTGGAAAAGTATGACTCATGATCTAGTTAATTCTACTGGGGAGTTAGCATTGGAACTGGAGGCCTCTGAATAACTCCTTCTGGGTCTTCACATGCTTCATGTTAGAATATTCCTGCCCCTTGTGCCCAGAATGCTCCAGAAGGACTCCTGAATACCAAATACCAAGCAAGTTACCCCAGCCTTGGCTTGGACTATTAAGACCTGCATCACTCTCATGTATACATTTTCTGAGTTGTTGGTTTCATCACAATCTTTCTGCTGCCTCTCACCCACTGCTGTTAGAAGTTTTGAAGCTGCTGAGCCCCCCAGAGTCAGATTGGGGGTATAGCTTGAGGAAGTAGAGAGAGAGGTAGAGTCCCTGAGCTCTCACAGTGCTTCGTGGAGACTGAAACTCCTTTTTCTCGTTGTTGGTATTTAAAATACTTTAGCAAGATTCCTTTTCTGCATGGGGCTCCTTTCTACATTCATATTTTTTGCAACCATTTTCTCCCCCTCCTTGTACTTTTCTCTATAGAGAAATAGTATCTATGAAACTTGATTGTGAAATGTTTCTTAGAATTAAATCAATAACACTTTAAGGTTTTCTGGCTTAATTTGTATATATTTGTCTTGGAATATAGTACCCATCCCTCCAGAATGCAATTTTGTAGTTGTTTGGATGTTGGCTTCAGGGGTGGGAGGGGAGGAAGTTATATTTTTAGCTATAGTGATTCTCTTTGTAAATGGTGTACATTGTAGTCTGTCCTCCAGTGATTTACTGCATATGGAACCAACTCACTCTTAAGTACACTCTACAATTTCAGTGGTTTACAAAACCAATAAAAATATAAAATGCTGAAATAAATATTTAAGATTCCTTTTCTGCATTGCACTGAAGATATGATGAAAATAAATTTTAAAAGAAAGTATTTGCACTTGAGGAATTCAGGTAAAAGTCATGAAGCTATAATTAAAAGCAGAGTTGTAGGGACCAAGTAAAATTTGGGAGAGATGATTAAACTTTACTGTTCATCTTATTTTTATCTTATATTCATTCAAACAAAGCCAATCTTGATGGACTATAAAATGACCATATGTTGTCATTTAAAAATAAAGTTCTGTATTGAAGTTTAGCATGTCTATCCTGTGGCTGTATGCCACCTCTCCCCGCATCAGAATCCTTCTCAACACAGGGCTTCAAGTGTCTCAGTTTTAGATACATCCCCAGCCTTTCTCCTCCTTCATGACCCTCAGCTCTAGCTGGGACGGTTGTCTTATTCCCTTATACACATGCCAGACCCTTCCATCAAAGGCCATCTCACAACCCATCTTCTACTTAAGTCCTGCTTCTTTCTTCAGTGTTCAAAGCGCATTCCCTACACAGATACAGGGGCAGAAGTGGAGGGCAGGATGAATGGAGAGATTAAGATTGACATATATACATTACTATGGATAAAATAGAGAGCTAGTGGGAAGCTGCTGTATAGCACAGGGAGCTCAGCTCAGTGCTCTGTGATGACCTAGAGGGTGGGATGAGAGGTGGGTGGGAGGGAGGTCCAAGAGGGAGGGGATATATGTACACACACATATATCTGATTCACTTCGTTGTACAGCAGAAACTAAAGCAACATTTTAAAGCAATTATATTTCAAGTTTTAGAATTTTAAAAAATAAAAAGCCTTTCCTGGAGACGGCAGCCCAAATGGAGAGCTCAGTGTTTCCCAAACCTGGCGGCACATTAGAACTAAGAGAGGCACTTGTTTCATCTCTAACTTCCTCCAGACCTACTGAATCAGACCCTCTGGGTTTGAGACCTAGGAAAAAGCATTTTTTCAAGCTCTTCAGCTGATTCTGATACAACTACCTAATATTCTCCCTTGATGTTTTGGGGGCCACTGGTGTAATGGAAAGAATCAGTAATTCTGGAGTTTGTTGGACCTAAGTTCAAATCTTAGTACCTGCCAAGGTGCTCAGGTTACCAGACCTCAGTGGGACTTGGGTCCAGCAGACTACAAAATTATAATCTCTTTCCCAAAGAACTCTCTGGGGGAAAACCCTGATGCTATACAGGTTTAAGAAACCACCCAGCTAAGTTGATCCATTGGATAGTTTGAATACAGTAGTCTGAAGGTGGTCTAGTGAAACAGACTGCTTTCCTGAGTGGCATATGGTAGCCAGTCTCTCTTTGTGTTGTGGTCATACTGTACTGAGTATCAGCAGTGTTCCCCTCTCTCCCCTTCTTTAAAAATGCAAATAAGGTTTCTGTCTTTGATCCAGAACTGGATTCCAACTGGAGAGTGAGTCTTGTTTTCCTACATGCTGGAGCACTCCGCCACACGGTGGGTCAAGATATGGGACTACTTGTGCCAATAGGGGACCTGAAGCTATTTAGACAATTTAGAGATTTCAGTGTCATTTAAAGAGGATTTTCCTTTTTTTTTTTTTCCATTCAGAAGAGAACTGTAGAGTCTTAGAACTAGAAGGAGCGTCAGAAACCATCTCATTCAGCCCTCTTGTTAGTTCTTAGTGACTTAGTGCCAGCAAATGCTTAGATCAGAAAATCTGGTTAGCTCACCAGAATAAGTTTGCAAACCTCCTTCAAATTGGACATGCATAAGCCAAAATTATACAGCATTTTAAATTGTTTTAAACTGTAAGTTTAAAATGGTTACAATCATTTTTAGTATAATTATATTGACTAGTATAGTTAGATTGCTTTTAGAGATGGATTTCTTTACAAACTACCATATTTAGACAGTGTCTCCTCCCCTACCTTCTCCCTACAGCTTTTGAAGAAGAATCCTCTCCTCAACCAATAGGCTGATTTGATTAACAGCAGTGTACAACTTTGAAGACTTAATCAACCTCATTTGCTATGAGAAAAAGAAAATATGTTTGTTTCTTACTAAGCATTTATTATGAGATGGACCCTGGACCAGTGCTTTTATATACATTAATTCTGTGGATATCATTTATTAATCCTTAAAGCCATCCTCAGAGTAGATATTATTATTTCTGTTTCACTCATAAGGTAACTGAGGCCTGATTAAAGTCAGATACCTGCTAAGTGGCTGAGCATGGGATCCAATCTAGGTCCAACTCCAGGGGTTCTAAACAGCAGTTAATGATACTAGACCATGATTTAGCCTGAGGTTCCTAAAATTTTGAGTTAATATTGATTAAAACTATGAACTTTCTCCCCTGTATAACTTTGTACACATGCAAAATTTTGCCTATGAAATTGACCCTTAAAGAGCAGGGGTTTGAACTGTGGAGGTCCACTTAGAGGTGGATTTTTTTTGAATCCATGAATATAGTGCTATGGTTTACCGTCTGCAGTTAACTGAATCTGCAGATAAGGAGGGCAGACTATGGGACTTGAACATCACAGATTTTGGTATCTGTGGCAGGTCCTGGAACCAATGGCCCATGGATACATAGGGTCGATGGTAGTTTCAGAAGATTCAGACTCCATGAAACCCGTGCTACCCACTGAGTGCAAACCTCCAGATTCGGCTTGACAGTAAAGATTGTTAACTAATTATAAGGTAAATAAACAATTTCCTCATGTCCTTCACATATTGATTTTAGCATCTCGGATAGGAATAGGAAGGGGTAATCTAGTTAATTCTGTGAATGTATTCCACTGGACTTGGATATATGTTACAGCTGGGAGTTCACATTCCTCTTTTTGAGTGAGCAGTGACACCATTTTTTTAGATTCCTTTTTTGGTTTTTGTTTAGAAATCATGCTCTCACACTCACTTTTGCAAATATAAATAATAATAGTAATAGAATTTTAAAAATAATAGGGCCAAGAGGGACCTGAGAGATCATCTAGTACAACCGTCTCATTTACAGATGAGATAAGAAAGTCTCTGGGACTCTCTCAAGGTCACACAGCCAATTAGTCAGGATCAAGCCTGGAGTCCCAGTGCTTTTCCTATCGTATAGACTGAAATATTAGTTCATGGCAAACATATTCAAAGAAATTGCAGGTACCCATTTTGTATCTTGAGTCCATTCCTTTCCAAACTGCTAAAACATGTTCTTGCTTGACTAAAAATAAAACAGTAACAAGAGATTTAGCACAAATATTCATTTCAGTCCTATTAAAGTTCAGGTAGAAGCTGAACTACACATTCAAGAATGTAGACTGGAGGCCAAGAGCTATGATGCCACAATGAGATTGGGAATACTGGCCTGTTGGATGGACCTGTGGTCTGGGTTATCAGCTCAGTGGTTTTACTGAGCTCAGTTACTCCTTTGCATTTAACCCATGAACACTTACTGGGCATCAGACTGTGTGCCAGGCCATATGCTGGCCCTTGGAACATGGGGACATCTAAGATCCAATCCCTGTTGTCACAGAGATCTCAGGCATTGTGGGGAACCAATATAGCTCTTACTCCGAGAACATTTTACTCAGTGAAGGAGAGAGCATACTCAATGTCATTCATGTTCCAGACAGCATCTTGGAGGCATTCCACCTTAGAGAAATGGCTTATTTCCTCAAAGGTTTTCTCCTTGGAGGAAAGTATTTTCAGTTTGTGTTAGCAGAGTATTGGCTAGGATACATAGTTTTTCCTTCAACAGCAGTTCCTCTTCCAGAAGTAGTCATAGATCAAAACCAGACTAATTAAGAAATAGGAGCTGGTTTTCTTTCACAAGGCCAATAATTACCAACCCTGGATTTTCAGGGTTGTCTCCAATGATCTTAAGGGACATTGAAAAATTCCCAGAATAAAAGTAATTCTCATTCCCCGTAATTTATAAGCCAAATACATATAAGGATTACACACCACAGTAAAAAGTTAGTGGTGTGGCAAAAACAAACTATACAAGGAGAAGCTGGACTCCCAAAAGTGGGTGGGTGGGGTTATTCTGTTAGGTCAGCAAAAGTGTGATGATGTAGCCATTAACAACCATTTACCTTTTACAAGAAAATGAATATACCACTTATTCACTTCTAGTCAATCATCACTCTCAAAGTGAACTAATATTGGTTCTTGTTTTAAGACGATTCTGTACTAAGCTGTGAAATGGTAGTGGCATTTTCAGATTTTAAGTTTTTGTGATATTTTAAGTTGTAAACAACTCTTTCAAACCAGGAAAGAGAGAAAGAGAGCATGAGCAAGCACGATTGTGTGTGTGTTGATATGAACAAACGTATGCAAGAGTTTTTCATCAGGGATTTCTCAATGCATTATAATGCAAATTGCATTTTTAAACCAGCCAAACTATTGATGGCTTTATTGAATGGAATAATTTATTTCATAAGTATTTTAGTCAGATGACATTTCATCATCAAACAACAGTAAACACAATAGCCATTTCCCATAAGACTATTCTCTTGAGCCAAGGGCTTAAAAAAGAAAATAAAACTTGCCTTGTTCCAAACACAGCATTGTACTAAACAGTTGTTTATTTCACTAGAAAAGAAAAGAGTTCTGCCAGCCAGACGTGGTGGACCAGAAAAACATGCCGCTATGTCAGATCATCCCAAGAAATCTCCATTTTTTTCTTCCTTTCCTAATAATGTTTGACAAGTAGAGATGAATTTTTAAAATCCAAGTCTCTTTTATGCCATTCATTGGGATAATACTATAAAATCTCTCCTCGGGTACTCAGAGTATTACAACATCAATGACCTGTCAGCAGCTGCATACAGTTTTCTTTTTAAGACTGTGTAAAGCTATGGTTAAATTCTAATTTTCTAAAATAGGTTTAAGTATGGGGCGAGCCAAAATTAGGTGCACTTTTCTTGCTAGAAATCAGACCACAAATTGCACATTGTACTTACAAAGATGATTAAGGCGGTCCAGCCGCACACCAGCAGTTCAGCAGATTAATTGGAGCATGCAGATTTGTGTAAAAACATATGTTGGGACTGGTGAAACCTGTTTTTTTTTTTTTAATGCTGTTCGAAAGTTTTTTTATATTTTTATTTCAAGTTCCACTGTATAATTTGTACATTATCTAATTCTCCCCTAAAAGTCTCAAATTCATATATGCCAGGGGTCCAATATTTAGGCGTTTTTGTCAAAATGGAAATGCCTTATTGGTATCTTTCTCCCAATTAGCTGGTGGCAACCTTTTTCACTTAGTAAACCTCAAAGTGTTCATTATTTTAAAATTGTTGCATGATGAAACCAGAGCGACTTGTTTAAACAAGGCATAGACTTGGGAGCCAAATGGAGCTGGAGCCTTTGAGCCCTGATTCACAAGGACATATAGTGAGCACTTGGGAAATATAAGTTGGAATTTGCTGGAAAATGTGAATTAAGAATAACTTTCAAAGACTTGAGATCAAGTATGCAAAGTGCCTGGCAGAGTGCCTGGTGCTTAGCGGAGAGCTCAGTGTAGCGTGGGGAGGAGGGTGGAAGTGGTGGCTGAGGCGGCCCAGTGGAGGATGATCGTGGTAGCTCTGTTGTGTGGTGGGATTGAACTTGGACATCTACGCAGTTAAGTCACTTATTTCAGGGGGAAAAAATCAGAGTCTAGCAAGTGGTACTTACTTAAAGCAGCTGTGAAGAGCTTCACATGTAGTAAATTTCTTGCCGTGTTCCTAAGATGCAGTGATCACTGCAAGGCTCAACAAACACTGGTCTTGGTGCCCTTATATGCTTAAGACTATGTCTGCTCTAAAGTTTTCTGTTGCTTTTATTATATTTACTTTTCAGCAGTGAAAAAGAATCTCTCATTCTGTGGCTAAAATCCCAGTCTCTCATGAAGTTTGTTATTGTTGGAATTTAGCTGGATCTCATCTTAAACAATGCTTAAATCTTGAGTTATCCAGTCTCAGCTTTCCCTTTGGTTCTGTTTGGTAAGTAAATCCCTCCATTGTTTCTCAGTTTCTTCACATACTGGGTCTGTCTCCTCCCCTCTGCTATTTTTCCCTGCAGTCCCATAAACATAATTGTTGCACCATGGAGACTCTTGTAGAAATAGGCTAGAGTTCCCGTAGACACCATTTTCAAGATAGTTCCATGCGTCTTTCTTGGTACTGCAAGTGGGTGACTTCCCCCCCAAGTGAAACCAGCAAGTACTGCTAAGTGCTGTTTTATTTGGACTGTCAGGAGATTGGGTTATCTTTCTGAATGATCTTTGGGATTGAGTCCAGGTGTCAGAGTACCATCCTGTAAAGTCTAGTTTGCTTGCACATATTCACCAAAAGGGGCCTCTGTGATTCTTTCCTTTGTATATTTCTGAGACTGGATTAACATTACATGGAGCAAGTTCCAGGTCATTGATCCAGCCAAAGGAAAATACCTGTTAAGTCAATCACAGAACAGCTCAGGCTGTTCTCATATACTTGGGCTCCCAACATAGCAAAATTATAATTGTAGCAATTTTGCCAAAAAGAGGTACTGGGAAGTGATGACCACTAATTTTAGCAATTTTTCTGATGTTCTTCTGGATCCTGCTGTTAACTAAAGAGAAGAGTTTGACGGGCCATACACTTGGACTAACTAGGCTTCAGTTGTTCATCTGAAAAAAAGCTGGATGACCATTAATATTTTGAGAGTGTATGACTTACTAACCTACTATAGTAACTGAGTAATTACTGAGCAGCCATTATAGAAGGGGAAACAGCCCAGAACACCTATGAGGCAGGTGAGTACAAGTGATACTGATACACACACACACACACACACACACACACACATATGTATATACACTTTATGCGAAGAGTTGACTCATTAGAAAAGACTCTGATGCTGGGAGGGATTGGGGGCAGGAGGAGAAGAGGACGACAGAGGATGAGATGGCTGGATGGCATCACTGACTCGATGGACGTGAGTCTGACTGAACTCCGGGAGTTGGTGATGGACAGGGAGGCCTGGCGTGCTGAGATTCATGGGATTGCAAAGAGTCAGACACGACTGAGCAACTGAACTGAACTGATATATACTTTAGTTCAAAAAAGAGTCACTGATCATAGCCTGAGCTGGTGATTGGACTTGGTGATTGGGCTTTTTGCACATTGTAGTTTGATAACTGTCTCTCCTGTGACTTTCTCTATGAAACTGTTCCCATTACTGTGTGCAGATAGCTAATTGGAAGTCAAGCACCTCGCAGGAGCTCAAATACTTTTTGCAGAAAGAATCAGTAATAATTCTTGAACCCAGGATTTATTATAATTGAGAAACTGTTTTCCCAAAGTTTAATTTAACCCTTCATTTGTTAGTTTGACTCACTTTTATACCAGATAAACAGCTGAATCCATACTGCTCATAGTGGTTGTACAAACACCTGAAAGACCTTTTATAGTATTGGCTAATATTTTAATAATTTCACCTAAAACTTGATTAAACTGGGATCAACAAGTTACACTAGACATGGGGATTATAATGTATTTTGGTCTAATACAAAGCTTATTGGGCTTCCCAGGTGGCACAGTGGTAAAGAATCCGCCTGCCAATGCAGGAGACGCAGAAGACAGGGTTCGATCCCTGGGTCCAGAAGATTTCCTAGCAGAGGGCATGGCAACCCATTCCAATATTCTTGCCTGGAGAATCCCATGGACAGAGGAACCTGTCAGGCTACAGTCCAGGGGGTTGCAAACAGTCAGATATAACTGAAGGACTAAGCATACACACACACAAAGTTTATTAATCCTAACTTCCCATAGATTCCAGAGTTTAAATTCTGACAATGTTCATCAAGTAAGAGAACATGAAGAAGAACCAAATAAGGAATATTTCTAAATTAGCATGCATGTCCTTAATATAAAATTCATCTCATTTTTAATTTGAGTTCAAGGCAACAAAGCCAGAAATACATATTTTTAAAGTAACTTTTTATTCCTTTAGTTAAAATCTCAGTTCTCAGTCCTGTGTGAATGAATGGTACAGATCGGGTTACATTCTTTATCTCCTCCTAACTCTGCTTAACAATACTACTACTTATCTTTTTGTTTTTTAATTATTTTTATAAACTGTAGTATTTCTGAAATTGTGCTAGATGTATACACATTTCACAGTTGTAGATGTTTGTCCACGGTGTGTTTGATACACTCCTCCTTGTTGGACCCATCATCTCATTGTAACAGCCCTTCATTTTTATTCTGTCAGTGTTCAAATCTTTTTGTCTGTGTCTTTCTGATTGGGTTTACGGACACAGCTCCCAGAAGGTCAGTGTTTTGTGTGTATGAGACCCTATGTGTGTGCTCAGTCACTTCACTCATGTCCGACCCTTTGTGACCCCGTGGACTGTGGCCTGCCAGGCTCCTCTGTCCATGGGATTCTCCAGGCAAGAATACTGGAGTAGGTTACCATGCCCTCCTCCACATGATCTTCCTGTCCCAGGGGATCAAACCCACATCTCCTGTATCTCCTGCGTTGCAGGTGGATTCTTTACTGCTGAGCCACCAGGGAAGCCCAGGAGATCCTATTAGACCCTAGTATATAAGTTACTTGGGCTCCCCTGGTGGCTCAGATGGTAAAGAATCTCCCTGCAGTGCTACCCATTCTAGTATTCTGGAGAATTCCATGGAACTACCATACAGACACAAAGAATGGGACACTACTGAGCAACTTTTACTTTTTTTTTTCATATAAGCCACTCATACATTACCTGCCACCCACCCTACCTCTAAGCTGCTCTCGTACTCTTCCCGCTGTCTCTCATCTGCACTTGGGGTCTCTACTTCCCCACATCTCTGCAGTCTTTCAACAACAGCTGGGACTCAGCAGCTGCTCACCAGACACAGCAAAGGTGAACACCCTGACCACTTTTCTCTCTTTAACACTGTTAAGCCCACCCCTTGACTTTCTGATCCCACGCTTTCCTGATTCTCCTTCAACCCTGTTAGTACCTCTCTAACAGGATCTGTACAACTTTCTTGGCTGGTTCCCCTTCCTCCACAGCTCCTGACATTCTCAGTCCCCCATTTCCATCCTCAAACCCCCTCTCTCTCTTTACTCGCTTAGCCAAATCTTGTCTGCACGTCTGTCTTCCAAATTTGTACCATCCATTTAGATCATCTCCTTAAGTTCCATTCTTTTAATTGCCTACTGCACTGATTTTCAAACTGAGTCCTAGGGAGGCTCCTTTGTACCAGACACAAATGCTTGTATTCTTATCCTTGCCCTGTCCATACCCTTCCTTCTCAATCTCACATTCTTCTCTCAGCCTTAAAAACCAAGTAGAAATTTCAACTCTTTAGTGAAATCTCCCTCACCATCACTCCTCTACCTCCCCCTCAACACCACTGAACTGTGGTCGCTTTTCAGAAATTACAGCTCAGTAATTAGTAACTAAACTTTCATATTCTGAACTCACATTTTCATTTCCATCAGCAAGGATACTAGATATTTTTACCTTCGAAGCCGCTTACCATTTTACCTCCCTACAATCACTTGTACATAACATTTAAAATTACTCAGTCTTTTGTTATTTAAATATCCTCTCTCATTAGATCCAGAACTATCTTAAGATTATAATATATTTAACTTCCCAAAATCTATTAGGTTAATTACTATTAAATAACAATATGTTCTTAATCATAATAACATTGTGATTATATACATATTTATGCATTTTATTAATTCTGAAGCAGAGTTTGATTGTAGTATAATCAGTTTTATCACTTAAGAATTGACTTCTATCTGTAATGAAAAATATTAAGAGTCTTTGTGTTTTAATTTCATTCCTAATGTATAGCTACTAGGAATCATAGCCAAAGACCAAAATCAGGTAATGTGTACAATTAAATAGGAAGGTGATTATATTTATACTTTTTGATAGGAATTATGCAACTTACAGTTGTAAAATTGGAATAAGGCCAATATATTTTTACTTACCTAAAAGGTAAAATACTCACATTTAAAAAGAAATATAATTCTCGTTGATGTATAACAAAACCACAAAGTTCTGTAAAGCAATTATCCTTCAATTTAAAAAAAATTTTAAGATAATTATATTTTTTAAAAAAACCAAATGAGTAGCTTGAAATCAGGCATAATTTGTTTTAATTTTTAAAACTCTAATTAGCACATCCTGAAAGATAAAAATTAATGTTACCTTCCGATGTTTTAGGATGCCTGACAAAAATCCCATTTTATAGGATTGAAAGGTTTGCCTGTGTGTACAACGTGAGAAGTAGCTTGTCAGAAGTGATGACATCAAATGTAAAATATCTCAATTAGTCTCAAAACAAAATTATTACTTAAATGTATTTTAATAGTCCTTAGCAATCATATCAAATTCGTAACACTTAAATAGTCTCTGAATAATAATAATGAATCCTTTGATCTCTCTACACAAGATGTAAACTGTAAAGATTCACATTTTATTCTAACCCAACTGGAAGAGTAATAAATGTAAGTGGGAACATAGGATAAAGTGGTTCAACAGAACTTTCCAAGTTCCCTCTGTCCTCCCTGGATTCCAAGTCAGCAGATTGCAGTCCTAAGGTCAGTGTCTTCCAATAAGCTGAGGACTCGCTCAGCTTCCCTAAATACAACATCCTCCTAATCAGCATTTCCTTGAAAGCATAAAGCACTGTGTAAATGTGAATTGATGCTGTTTCCTCCTGCCTGGAAAAAGAAAGGGGGGGGGGGGATGTCTTCACAGCTTAGTTATTTGCTCCTTTAATCAAGATTTCTCCTCCTTTAAGCCTTATCTAGATTAGTGAAGTAAAGCAATCTGCTTTTCCTCATGTTTCCTAAAATAAAAAGACTGAAGTGTCCTCCAGACTGACTGTCCCCAGTGCCTCAAGGCCTTAAACAATTATTATCATTTAACTTTGGGTAGTTGATATACTGTTACCCAAAGAAATTGACCCTACCGACAAACAAAATTGCAAACCATTTTCTTGAGCTGATGTTCAATAGTTTCAGTTCAGTTCAGTCACTCAGTCACGCCCAACACTTTGAGAGCCCATGGACTGCAGATCGGCAGACTTCCCTATCCATCACCAACTCCTGGAGCTTCCTCAAACTCAAGTCCATCGAGTTGGTGATGCCATCCAACCACCTCATTCTCTGCCGTCCTCTTCTCCTCCAACCTTCAATCTTTCCCAGCATCAGGGTCTTTTCACTTGAGCCACACTTCACATCAGGTGGCCAAAGTATTAAAGTTTCAGCTTCAGCATCAGTCCTTCCAATGAATATTCAGGAGTGATCTCCTTTAGGATGGACTGGTTGGATCTCCTTGCAGTCCAAGGGACTCTCAAGAGTCTTCTCCAACACCACAGTTCAAAACCTCAATTCTTTGGCACTCAGCTTTCTTTAGGTCCAACTCTCACATCCATACATGACCACTGGAAAAACCATAGCTTTGACTAGATGGACCTTTGTTGGCAAAGTAATGTCTCTGCTTTTTAATATGCTGTCTAGGCTGGTCATGGAGTTTCTTCCAAGGAGCAAGCATCATTTAATTTCATGGCTGCAGTCACCATCAGAAATGATTTTGGAGCCCAGAAAAATAAAGTGTCTCACTGTTTCCATTGTTTCCTCATCTATTTGCCATGAAGTGATGGGACCAGATGCCATGATCTTCGTTTTCTGAATGTTGAGCTTTAAGCCAACTTTTTCACTCTCCTCTTTCACTTTCATCAAGAGGCTCTTTAGTTCTTCTTCACTTTCTGCCATAAGGGTGGTGTCATCTCCGTGTCTGAGGTTATTGAAATTTCTCCCAACAATCTTGATTCCAGCTTGTGCTTCATCCAGCCCAGTGTTTCTCATGATGTACTCTGCATATAAGTTAAATAAGCAGGGTGACAATATACAGCCTTGATGTACTCCTTTCCCGATTTGGAACCAGTCTATTGTTCCATGTCCTGTTCTAACTGTTGCTTCCTGACCTGCATATAGGTTTCTCAAGAGGCAGATCAGGTGGTCTGGTATTCCCATCTCTTTAAGAATTTTCCACAGTTTGTTGTGATCCACACAGTCAAAGGATTTGGCATAATCAATAGAGCAGAAGTAGATGTTTTTCTGGAACTCTCTTGCTTTTTCAATGATCCAGTGGATGTTGGCAATTTGATCTCTGGTTCCTCTGCCTTTTCTAAAACCAGCTTGAACATCTGGAAGTTCACGGTTCACATGCTGAAGCCTGGCTTGGAGAATTTTGAGCATTACTTTGTTAGTGTGTAAGATGAGTGCAATTGTGTGGTAGTTTGAGCATTCTTTGGCATTGCCTTTCTTTGGGATTGGAATGAAAACTGACCTTTTCCAGTCCTGTGGCCACTGCTGAGTTTTCCAAATTTGCTGACATATTGAGTGCAGCACTTTCACAGCATCATCTTTTAGGATTTGAAATAGCTCAACTGGAATTCCATCACTTCCACTAGCTTTGTTCATAGTGATGCTTCCTAAAGCCCACCTGACTTTGCATTCCAGGATGTCTGGCTCTATGTGAGTGATCGCACCATAGTGGTTATCTGGGTCATGATGATCTTTTTTGTATAGTTCTTCTGTGTGTTCTTGCTACCTCTTCTTATCTTCTCCTTCTGTTAGGTCCATGCCATTTCTGTCCTTTATTGTGCCCATCTTTGCCTGAAATGTTCCCTTGGTATCTCTGATTTTCTTGAAGAGATCTCTAGTCTTTCCCATTCTATTGTTTTCCTCTGTTTCTTTGCACTGATCACTGAGAAAGGCTTTCTTATCTCTCCTTGCTGTTCTTTGGAACTCTGCTTTCAAATGGGTATTAATCTTTACTTTTCTCCTTTGCCTTTCACTTCTCTTCTTTTCTCAGTTCAAAAGCATCAATTTTTCGGCCCTCAGCCTTCTTTATGGTCCAACTCTCATATCCATACCTGAGGACTGGCAAAACAATAGCTTTGACTATATGGACCTTTGTTGGAAAAATAATGTCTCTGCTTTTTAATACACTGTGTAGGTTTGTCATAGCTTTTCTTCCAAGGAACAAGCGTCTTTTAATTTCATGGCTGCAGTCACCATCTGCAGTGATTTTGGAGCTCAAGAAAATAAAGTGTCTCACTGTTTCCATTGTTTCCCCATCTATTTGCCATGAGGTAATGGGACTGGATCCCACGATCTTAGTTTTTTGAGTGTTGAGTTTTATGCCAGCTTTTTCACTCTCCTCTTTCACCTTCATCAAGAGGCTCTTTAGTTCCTCTTTCTGTCATAAGAGTGGTGTCATCTGCATATCTGAGGTTATCTAAATCTTTTGTGACCTTTTCTACTTGTCATGGTATGTGTTTGAAATTTCTAAGTGGTAAATCTAAGCAAAATGAAGAGGCAAAATGAGAACGTTTGCTGTTAAAATATTACAGTATAATATACTTGCAGAATGAATGTCATTATTTCTAACAAATAAGCGAGATTCAATCAAAGAACAAATCTCTTGTTAACTATCTCTCAGTTAAATTAAAACAAAGTCTGTATTTCTCACTAGGAGTCTAACATTAGGCTTCCTCTTAAAATTATGCCCCAAATGTGATATCCTTCTTTCTTGGGAAAGTTATTTCTGTCTTCTGACATCTCCTATCTTGTGCTGGAGAGCTTGAGAGCAGTATCTGACCACCTGTAGGTATTAGAGTGAAGAGTTTTCAGCCTATGACGTGGGGACTGTTAGTCCTACCAGAGAAAGACCCAGTCTAGAACCAGTGTATAATCTTGGGTGAGATCAAAGAATTATTTCAAATGGTGACTGTAATCTGTTTCTGTAAGGCCAGCGCTTGGTCTGTAAATAAGCCTGAAGGGTGTTATCAATGTGTCAGGATCTCTGAGTGATTGATCTGTGTTGGGTAGATCATGAAAATAGACAGAAAACACAGGGGTTGCTTCCCTGTGGAAATCGTGGTGGTAAATTGCCATATGTGTCCCTGTTAGACGCCTAGCTGATCTGATTAGGGACATAACAGCTTTACAGACGGGACTTTGGGACTCTTAAGATCTTCCATGTCTTTCTGTGAAGTTCAAATAAAACTGCCCCTTGCTTTTCAGTCTCAAGCACAGACTTTGGCAGTAATCAGGACTGTTGCCAGCCATCTTTCCCAATCTTACATTCTAAATACCTCCTTCCCAGAGCCGTTATCACTCAGAAGTATGGCTAGAGGTGGATTTGTATTCACCCAAATGGTAAGGAGGGCCTTCCTTAGAGGCTCAGATGGTAACGAATCTGCCTGCAATACAAGAGACCTGGGTTCAGTCCCTGGGTTGGGAAGATCCTCTGGAGAAGGGAATGGCTACCCACTCCAGTATTCTTGCCTGGAGAATTCCATGGACAGAGGTGGGCTACAGTCCATGGGCTCGCAAAGAGTCAGACAGGACTGAGCAACTAGCACTTCTTTTTTTTTTTCCACAAAAGGTGAGGAGGGAGTACTAGTGTGGTACTGTTCCTTACCACAGAGGCTGAGGTGACAAATCCAAACTAAAAGAGAGAAGTTTCTGTCTCATTTTCCTGTAAAAGTATCCCAGCAAAAATTTGCTCAAAGAAAAGGTAGGAAGCGTGAAAAGCAGTAGCTTTAACTTCCCCTTTACCGTGCCAGTCAACACCAATGGCTGTCCTGCTTTGGGAAGTAGGAAAGCTTACCAAGGCAAATGACCTAAGTAAATCAAATGTTGATAATAGCACTGGTTTTGAAACTATTGAGCCCATTCTTTGTATGCCATTAGATTCAAGATCTAGACTACACCTAAGCAAAAGAGCTGTGCAAAGACCCTCTGTGTAACTTTTCTACCTTTCTTTCATTAATTCAGCCAGTATTTATTCAACATCTGCTGTGTGCCCTATGGGCTTCCCAGATAGCGCTAGTGGTAAAGAATCCGCCTACCAATGCAAGAGTTACAAGAGACACAGGTTCAATCCCTGGGTCGGGAAGATCCCCTGGAATAGGGAATGGCAACCCACTCTAGTACTCTTGCCTGGAAAATTCCACGGATGGAGGAGCCTGGCAGGCTACAGTCCATGGGGCCGCAAAGGGTCAGGGTCAGACACGACAGAGAACACACACAGGCACACACACACATGTGCCTTGTACCACCAGATGCCAAGTAATGGTAAAGTAGACAGGACACTGCTTTTATGGAATATATGTCTATAAGGGAGGTAAACATTAAACAAAAATAAATATGTAATTGTTACATCTCTCAAACTTAGAGTTTGGCAATGAGAAACCAGTTCATTTTGCTTCTGAATCCTTTAAAATCATAAATTTCATAAATCAAGATAAATTCCATGAATACAAGTAAGTTTTATAATGAAATATTTTATATGTTTTATAATGACATATGTCTGCAGTCATAATACTGAAAAATAAATGGTAAGCCTAGATATTGTTTGTGCAAGGTATCAGACCTAATATTAAGCATTTTCATTATTTATTATTGGATGAGAATTTGTACTTAACCAGCTGCCATAACGGGTAGGTCATATTTGTCTTCCCTTTTCCTTCAACAAATATTTTTTTTAAATAGTGATAATGGATCTATTCTTGGCCTTCTTTATAATGGAGTGGGGGTAGAGTTTTCTCTGTCTTTGACATTAAATGTTACTGGTCTGACAAGGACTTCAGCTACATCAACAACCAGACAAAAAAAGTAAGGTCTTTGGCAAGCACGAGGCACTCACAGATTACTTCAAATATCATCTTGCATTGGCCTTAGCATGGCCTGTTAGTTCAAGCCCTAAAAATAAACACCTATTAATCAGCTAATGGCAACATGGATGTACCAGCTCTCTGACTGTGGGGACCTCAGTCTAACCTCATTCAATAGCTTGTCTTATGTCACCCAGGATGAGGTAGTTTGCAGCCAGGAATGCCTCTAAAAGAAGACAGTCAAAAGCTGAACTAAATGTTTAAAATAACCTCTGTAACTCCTCTCCACACTGACAGATTGCTTTCAACTCGAATGGAGTCAAACCACAGCACCAGCCCTAGTGGCCTTCCTGGGGCCAACTCAGAGCCGCAGAGTTTGTCAAGTAAAACTGCAGGTTTGGCGGAGCTCTCTCTCCCTTGTCTTGCTTTTAATCAAAAAACAACCGAGGAGAACTCACTCCTGGAAGTCCTTATCTTCATAAAATGTGGCTAATGACTCCTGTTAAGTTCAATAAGGTTGCTGTGTAAGTCACTAAGGAAACTGTTGGCCAGTCACCTCCTGCCCGCAGACCTCTCAAAGAATACAAGCTGGAGGGACCCCCGCGGAGCTGGGCTGTGACTGTTTATATACATGTACTTTGTCGCAGCGACAGTGGAAAGCTGAGCCCTCAATATAGCTTTCAGTTTCTTGTTTTTGCTGTGTGTGTGTGTGTTTTTTTTTTTTTTGGAATGGCAGTCTTTTTTCTGTATGTAGTGGAAATGGGGGGAGGGAGAGAGATTTGTTTTAATGTATACTTTTCTCTAATGTGTTTACCCCCAAATAAGTGACTGTAGTAGATACTTTGGCCCCACACAAAGTAAATATTTAGCTCACAAATTCCATACAGAAACATGGCCCCGGGTATTTGGGTTTCATAAAAGAGGATTAGCCTGGGGCAAAGGGCTGGTGTGCCTGCTGCATGGGATCCGGAGGAACGGGCCCTCCACTCGTGTACCACCCATTTGGCCCTCAGCAGCCTCACTCCCACCCCACTTTTTCAACTGTGTCTTCTGCCAGGCCCATGATCTTTGTTGATCCTGAACTTTTCTGAGCTGCCTCTGAAGCCCCCAGGCTTTTGCTCATCACTGTGTCTGTGCTTCTCCGTCCACCAGAAGCACCGTCTCTGCCTTACCACTGAGCAAACCTGACCTCAAGACTCCAAGGTCACCTTACTTCTGCTCGGAGCCTTCCCTCCCCTTGTCGGGGCCACCTCAGGGCCTTCTGCACAGTTCTCGCGCAGCCTGTCTTCCAGATCTATCTCCTCCGTTGTTCATTTGCTCAGTCGTGTCCGACTCTTTGCAACTCCATGAACTGCAGCACGCCAGGCTTCCCTACCCTCCACTGTCTCCCAGAGTCTGCCCAAACTCATGTCCATTGAGTCAGTGATGTCACCCAACCATCTCATCCTCTGTCGTCCCCTTCTCCTCCTGCCTTCAATCTTTCCCAGCATCAGGGTCTTTTCTAACGAGTCAGCTCTTCGCATCAGGTGGCCAAAGCATTGGAGCTTCAACATCAGTCCTTCCAATGAAGATTCAGGACTGATTTCCTTTAAGATTGAGTGGTTTGATCTCCTTGCAGTCCAAGTGACTCTTAAGGGTCTTCTCCAGCACCACTGCCTTTTAACCTACTTGTCTGCCTTATTCCTAAAAGCCCCTGGAAGACAGGGATGGTATCAAGTATTCTTTGAATCTAGGAGACTTGAATCTTAAATGGGTACACTGGGTCTCACGTTTACTAGAATGCTTCCTCTAGATGTATTTAAAAGGGGATCAATCAGAAGAATGATTCACAAAGCCCAGCCCTGAAGAATGACTCAAAACTTTCAGAAGGACAGATAAGATATTTTCCACCATGCAGACCTTCAGCACAACCTGCATCCTGCCCAGGGGAGCCTGCTGGCTGCGTCTAGATTTAAGGTCTATTTCTAGGTGACATCGGTTCAATTTGCCTCCTGTGCGTCTGTCTGCTCTGGGCAGTCAGGTGTCTCCTGCCCACCTCACCACCCTGTTGGTAACTGTCTTCTGGAGTTGGGCCAGTGTGCCTTTTCACTCCCTTAACACAGTTGCCCTTATCACTTGGAAACGTCCCTGCCTCGGTGCTTCATTGTATGGATCTGGTGTTAAATCAGTAATGCAGTTAAAAATAAGATCAAGTAGGATCATAATGGGCTTAAATTTAAAATTTTGTTAACTATACAGTTGACCTTCGAAGTTCAGTTTAACCATAAAATGCATTCTTTGTTTCCCAAGCTCAATTTTCCATTTCTAATCAACATTCAGAAAACGAAGATCATGGCATCCGGTCCCATCACTTCATGGGAAATAGATGGGGAAACAGTGTCAGACTTTATTTTTCTGGGCTCCAAAATCACTGCAGATGGTGACTGCAGCCATGAAATTAAAAGACGCTTACTCCTTGGAAGGAAAGTTATAACCAACCTAGATAGCATATTCAAAAGCAGAGACATTACTTTGCCAACAAAGGTTCATCTAGTCAAGGCTATGGTTTTTCCTGTGTTTATGTATGGATGTGAGAGTTGGACTGTGAAGAAGGCTGAGCGCCGAAGAATTGATGCTTTTGAACTGTGGTGTTGGAGAAGACTCTTGAGAGTCCCTTGGACTGCAAGGAGATACAACCAGTCCATCCTAAAGGAGACCAGTCTGATTCTGAAGGAGATCAGCCCTGGGATTTCTTTGGAAGGAATGATACTAAAGCTGAAACTCCAGTACTTTGGCCACCTCATGCAAAGAGTTGACTCATTGGAAAAGACTCTGATGCTGGGAGGGATTGGGGGCAGGAGGAGAAGGGGACGACAGAGGATGAGATGGCTGGATGGTATCACTGACTCGATGGACGTGAGTCTGGGTGAACTCCGGGAGTTGGTGATGGACAGGGAAGCCTGGCGTGCTGGGATTCATGGGGTCGCAAAGAGTCGGACAGGACTGAGCGACTGAACTGAACTGAATTTGCTATTTTATTATACTTTTTTTGGGGGGGGGCGTGGAAGGATAGAAATAAACTAAAAGCCTTAACAGTGTATAGAAGCCACCAGATCCTTGTTTTTCTTAAAGGAGCACTGTTGAAAAAGTGTAAAGACCATCTTGTACAGTTTACGTATTATTAGGAAGTAAAGCGATAGGAATACAGTCTCTGCCTGAACCTGAGAGTGCTGCAGGCACCGTATCCCTGGCACTTGTGGTTCGCAGAGTGCAAATCCACGTGTCCTACACAAATACAGTTCACTTTCATAGTTTGATATCTTCACTCATCTTAAACACCTTAAGGTATTTGGAAAGGGAGGAAGAAATAAAACAGATGAACCTGCTGAGATATGGCCAGGAACAGTAGTACTTCATTTTGATTGATGTTTTTACAACCTTATCTTCTAGATAAAAGCTACTGTAAACAAAAGCCTACCTGAATTGATTGTATTTCAAGGAAGCGAGAGCCACCTGTGTGCAGCCATCGGTTCCCAAGTGCTTAGTTTTTCTTCTTAGCAGTCAGTTCCCACCCACCTTACAGTCACCACCTCAACCACCAGGAGTGGCCCTTCCAGGGAATGGTGCTTCTGTTTTCTACCAGGTTTTAAGCCACAGCCTCATCTCCTCCATAGCAACGCGGAAAGCAGGGATTCCTAATAGCCACTCTGGGAGCTAGCTCTTCAGAATGTGCAACTCAGGCATGTTTTTAAGACTCATTTTCTCATGTTTAAAAATGATTTTTCTTCCCTACATGGTGGAGAGTATCAGCAAAAGATTTCTTCCCCCAAATGTTGTTCAGTTGTGTCCAACTCTTTGCGACCCCATGGACTGTAACATGCCAGGCTTCCCTGTCATTCGCTATCTCCCTGAGTTTTCTCAAATTCATGTCTATTCATTTGATGATGCCATCCAACCATCTCATTCTCTGTTGCCCCCGTCTTCTCCTGCCCTCAATCTTTCCCAGAATCAGGGTCTTTTCCAGTGAGTCAACACTTCACATTAGATGGCCCAAGTATTGGAGCTTCAGCTTCAGCATCAGTCCTTCCAATAATATTCAGGGCTAATTTCCTTTAGGATTGACTAGTTGGATCTCCTTGCTGTCCAAGGGACTCTCAAGAGTCTTCTCCAGCACTTCAGTTTGAAAGCATCAATTCTTCTGCGCTCAGCCTTCTTTATGGTCCAATTCTCACATCCATACCTGACTACTGGAAAAACCATAGCTTTGACTAAACCATAGCTTTGACTAGATGGACCTTTGTCAGCAAAGTGATGCCTCTGCTATGGTAGCATCCATAGCTTCTCCTGAGGCAGGGGCTCTGTGGTGTTATTCGTTCATGTATTCATGTATCCACTCAGCCAATATTCATTGGTTGACTCCCACATGCCTCTGAAATACAAGCTGTTCTCATGGAACTTTGTATTCTAGAAGTGTTTGTTTAATAACTGCCAGGCTGGATTATTCTTTTATTTTTTTTCTGAGAACTATTTTTTGTTTGTTTTTCTTTACCAGGCCATTTTTCCTAATGACATGGATGGTTCTACCTTCTCTTTTTTTTTTTTTTCTCCTCTTTCCAGCATTTGCCTTTATGAATCTATAAAATTGAGAGGTTTGCTTTTGAGGACTGTGATGCTTTAGCCAGAGAGACTTTCCTTATCGTGAAGTATTTATTATGAGTAAAAGAAAATTTTAACTACACATTTAGAGCAAGTTGAGATCTGACATACCTGAAGCATTGTGTCACATTTGGTTAATGATAGATTTATAGGGCGAACATGTATCAGCCTTAATCCTTTAGTTACTTGACTTTGCCAAGGATGAAAATTCCGATAATTTTTTTATTTTAAGCAGACATATATATATCCAGAACCCATAAATCTCTTTGTGTCTTGAGATAAACGTCTGACTGAACTCTGGGTTACCCTGTGATCTTCCATGAACTGAGCTGAGGAAACAGAGGCCCCCTCCCCCTCTACCTAATAATAAAAGACTATGTGCAAAAAGTTGGCAATATTTTTGTGATAAAAATATTTTCTGTTTTATAATTTCTGATTTCTAGTATTCAGGAAGTTGGTAATAAAAAGTTCAGAAATAACCTCAACGTTTATCAGAGCAAGTCTATGGTTGACTCACTGGCAGATACCAAAATGGACTGTTGCACCGTCAGCCCCATGTCTTGCCAGCATGATGATCACTTTCCATTATGGTTGTCATATCAATTATAAATTCTCTGGCATCAAACCCTAAATCAGCTGAAATGATGGGTTTGCCTTTGGCATGTTTCCCTGGGGAAATAACTGAGAAAACGTAATAATTCACACGACCAATTTTGTAAGCTACCCCAACTTTTGGAAGAAGCCTGGGGTATAAATTCTAGAGAGATAGATATGATTTGCACCCAAGGTCCCCTGAAGTGTCCTGTCAGTACTTAAGTATTTTCAAAGCAAATATGACCTTGGGTACTTTGTGATTTTTTCATTGTTTAGTTTCTTTCACTGCATTTGGTGTTTCTCTTTTCTTTCCATCCCATTGGAGAAAAAAGGAGAAACTTTGTACTATCCACTTCATACATCCTCATTTGAAACAAAAAACAGGGCTATCATGCCTAAGCTCATTCTCTAGTTTCACAATAAAATAAACTTAATATGCTTCTGATTCTGCCATCCCTCTCTATCTCTCAGAACCTGTAGTCCCAATCTTCATTCTTCTTTCAAAAAAATGGGTTTAATGGAGAAAATTAAAAGGCCATTATATGAATAAATGCAGCATAGCTGAGAACTTACCTTGTCTATGAAGACTTCTAGAACACCATGTTACTGTTCTAATTATTCTTGCACTGTGAATCTTTTGGCATCTTATTTATTCAATTATTATTATTGTATTGCTCAATTGATAACTTATTTTTACACTTAAATACGAACAGTTCTACATTATTAAAATTTGAGTTATTAAAGAACCTTAGAGAGAGGAAGATCACTTCTTTGGTGACTCCATGCAGGATGGATATTCAGGTTTACAAGTAAATTCTTAACAGGCAAATGCAGAGAGCCTGCCCCACTGCCAGGAAGTAGTGTTTCTCCAAGAAAACAGGTATTAAAAACAATGGATTAAATATAAAAAAGCTTCTGCCTATGTTTTCTCTCCCACCTACCTCAATTTTTCTCTTTTGAGGAGAGATTTCCTATAGTCAGGAAAGACTGTTAGTACAGCATCTAAGAATACCCAATACAGGACAAAGTAAAGTAGAAGTTAAGCACTTTTCCAGGCAATTTAATGTAGACATGAAAATGCTAAGTTATATAAACACCAAGGAGAATTTCAGGTGGTTGTGGTTGTGTATTTATATACATTTTAAATTTTCTTCAAAATAATATATTATCTGTTTACTTTCTATGTGGCATAAAAGCCAAAAGTGAATCAGTATTTCTCACATATTTTCCTTTCCTTTTTCCAAGATTTTAGGCAGTAAGTTGATGTTACAGAGATATAGACTTGCATTTGTAATCATGAAGATCCATAAACCCAGCGAGAATATTCGTAACTAGGATTCTATTTCTTTAGTCATTTCAATTGGCAAACACAGAGTTGCCAAGCCAAAAAAAGCAAATGAAACAATCAATTTATATTTTTATTTCATCTCTAGATATTACCAAAAAAAGAATATTTGCTTTGTATGTGAAATTGACCGTAGTGCCAGAACCTTAAGACGCTGTATTACATGATCACTAATCTATTATTATTGTACACATATTTATACACGGGCATAAATACGCACATACTTTGCATATAAACATGTGCAAGCATATTTCACTTGGACTGAAAAGTTATTTACAACTCTGTCTGGAGATACATACAACAGTGATTAACAAGTGCATAACCAATCTACAACACACAGATTAAAACTAAATAAACAGTGTAAGAGTTTATTTTAAAACAATTACAAGATGTTTTATATTTCTCCTTCGTCCTGGACTGTGTGTTTGAGAATGCGTTCTTCATAAAAACCACATGCAAGTCTTTTTGATGGTGAAACAATTGACTTCCAACAGCCACATGTCTGCACACATCCTCAGAAGATACTTCAGACCCCACACAGCAACTCAAAATAAGAAAGGGAAAAAAAAAAAAAGATTTTCTGCTATTCCTCTTTTGGAGAGGAGTTTTCTATTTGCTTGTGAATTGAAAAAGTTTGGGTTGGGAACAAAGATTTTGAATCAGTACAACTAGGTTTTGTTTTCATTGTTTGATGAAGACCCTCATGACCAAGAACTTGACTAACATCATCAAATCATTCCATAGTCCTCTTGTCATCCTTCAGATGAAAATTGTTTATTTTATTGACTTGATCCAGATTTATATTGCAGAACCCTCATGCATTAGAATCCTTTTTTAAATGTAGTTATAGTAACACAGCTCATTGAGAAAAGAAGGATATGATCGGTGTCATGAGTTTTCTCTTATTCTATGTAGAGACCCAAATTGTACAATAGAATATGAATCCCACCACCATTCACCTTCATATTATCAAAAGAGGTATAAAAGTATGTTGATTTTTTTTTAATACATAGTTATTTTTTCTTGGAGCTGAAACCGTTGATAAGCGAAGTTAATTCCATAAATATGAGATCCATTCCTGACCATTTCTTTGCCTCAGTTTTTTCATCTGTGAAATGTGGATAATCATAGCACACACAGCCTACTCCTTCTCACATAAGGGGCTGGCTTGCGCATATTAAATTAGCCTGTACATGTAAAAGCACTTGAAACACTGCTGGCCACATAGTAAGCATGCAGTAAATGTTAGTTACCTCTTTGCTGTTGGGTACTGGAATCATTTTATTTGTATTTAAACAACATCTTTATAGATGTAATGTCTGGTCACAGGCCCTCTGAAATCTGTGGAGAAATAGAAGCTAAATGGGCGTTAGGGAGCCAACCAGGGAGTTGGCTACTGGGGCTAATTTAGCAAAATGATATCTAATGTGTGATTGGAAATCTCTCAATTCCTGCATTTACATTTCATTTCAGCCTCTCTGAAGAGGGTGCCTCAGTCAGTCAGTCAGTTCAGTCACTCAGTCGTGTCTGACTCTTTGCAACCTCATGTACTGCAGCACACCAGGCTTCTCTGTCCATCACCAACTCCCCGAGTTTACTCAAACTTCTGTCCATCGAGTCAAAGGTGCCATCCAACCATCTCATCCTCTGTTGTCCCCTTCCCTTCCCACCTCAATCTTTCCCAGCATCAGGGTCTTTTCCAGTCAGTCAGTTCTTCGCATCAGGTGGCCAAAGTATTGGAGCTTCAGCTTCAGCATCAGTCCTTCCAATGAATATTCAGGACTGATTTCCTTTAGGATGGACTGATTGGATCTCCTTGCAGTCCAAGGGACTCTCAAAAGTCTCCTCCAATTCAAAAGCATGAATTCTTTGGCACTCAGCTTTCTTTATAGTCCAACTCTCATATCCATACATGACTACTGGAAAAAACATAGCTTTGACTAGACAGACCTTTGTTGGCAAAGTAATATCTCTGCTTTTGAATATGCTGTCTAGGTTGGTCATAGCTTTTCTGCCAAGGAGCAAGCGTCTTTTAATTTCATGGCTGCAGTCACCATCTGCAGTGATTTTGGAGCCCCCCAAAATAAAGTCTCTCACTGTTTCCATTGTTTCCCCATCTATTTGCCAAGAAGTGATGGGACCGGATGCCATGATCTTAGTTTTCTGAATGTTGAGTTTTAAGCCAACTTTTTCGCTCTCCTCTTTCATGGAAGTCTTAATAACAGAAAGTTGATAGTCTTCTCTTTTCTCCATAAGTAAAACTACCATCCATGTAATTCCTGTGTTATAGGATAGCACAGAGGCATGACAAGGAAGAGAGAGTATTTTTTTAATATATAGTTTAAAAGAAATAAGCAAGCCCTTCCTGAATTTGGGAGCCCACATTTTCTGTCTGTGCCTCTGAGTTTCTCCGAGAATTGTGGAAGACTTGATATATAATTTGTGCCATATTCTGTCCAACATTCATAATCTGACAACCTTAGAGATTATCTGAGGATAGCTAAATTTTTCTGAAAAACTGAAGAGTTTACTCTCTGAAATACCATTTTTAAAACATTTTTGTTGACAATTTTTTAAAAAATATCTTACAGATTGAGCTGCCTTTTTTAACTGAACAAAATGTAACCAGCACTTGTTTTTCCTGGATTGTCCTCAGCACCTGTTGAGATTGACAAAATCAATTTGCCCCAACACCCAACAAGCTTGGATTACTCCAACTGGATTTTTTTTAAATGTCTGTTCCTTAGTTGTCGACAGTCACCTCAACTGGCAAAGAGTTGTGCCTATAACCAACATCCCACATCCTGTCTCCACCCTCTCTTTGCAGCTTCAGAAGCCCAATAGCCGAAATAACACCAAAACCACAGAACTAGGGGAAACATGCAGAATTCCTCATTTTACATATGATTTCTCTACTTCTTTGGGAAACCCCAGCATCCTAGATACACAGCAGGGAGGGGAATTGGGGTATAGTCAGGAGCCAAAAAGCTCTGTTAGTGTAATAGGACAGAGTTGCTTTGTATCTGAGATTTGCCTTGATAAAGAGTTGCTACTTACTGATAATCTCATTCGGTAACTCCTTCTGCTGTATAGTCTAGGTTCAAGTTTAAGTGACAAAAGCCAACCTGTAGACAACAGGACTCTCCATACTGCGTATGTTGAAGAATGGTATTTGAGTACTCAAGTCTATGGTGCAGGTATATCTATTAGTTATCTGAAGTGAAGTGACATTGCTCAGTCGTGTCCGACTCTTTGCGATCTCATGGACTGTAGCCTACAGGCTCCTCCATCCACGGAATTTTCCAGGAAAGAGTACTGGAGTGGGTTGCCCTTTCCTTCTCCAGGGGATCTTCCCAACCCAGGGATCGAATCCAGATGTTCCGCATTGCAGGCAGACGTGTCTGAGCTACTGGAGAAGATTAGTAGATTAGTTATCTGCTGCTGCTGCTGCTGCTACTAAGTCGCTTCAGTCGTGTCCAGCTCTGTGCGACCCCATAGACAGCAGCCCATCAGGCTCCCCTGTCCCTGGGATTCTCCAGGCAAGAACACTGGAGTGGGTTGCCATTTCCTTCTCCAATGCATGAAAGTGAAAAGTGAAAGTGAAGTTGCTCAGTCGTATCCGACTCTTAGCAACCCCTTGGACTGCAGCCCACCAGTCTACTACTATATAAAACACTGCCCCAAACAAAATGACTTAAAATAACACATTTGTTATCTGACTTTTTCTGTGGGTCAGGAATATGGGTGTAGCTTTCCTGAATCATCCTCTTTGCCCCCTGTCACGGGCTGCACTCGAGGCATTGCCCCAGGGTCTGTGGTCTCTTCTGGAGGTTTGACTGAGGAAAGATCCACTTCCAAACTCACTCAGTGATTGTTCTTCATGTTGAATCAAAATCTGATTCTTGGTTACTTTCAAACATTGCCTTACATCTGTGCTCAAGAGCTACAGCAGGAATCCAGTTCCTTCTCCCGGGAGCACTGTAAAAATCCAAAGGTCATGAGTGAGCATATTACCACCTTAAGTGTCCATTTCCAAGTCATATATACTTTGTTATTTTAATGCTTCCTCACTCATCCTAGAGTTCTCCTCCAGATCACTTCCAGACTAGAGATATTCTCCTTAAAATATGACACCAGAACCCTCCACAGCAATCTAGGTGTGGTCTGACCAGTGCATAGAGCATCTCTGTTCTTTTTCTGGTTGAAGTCTAATACTGTGTTACCATATTTAGTAGACTGATCACTACATCATAGAAAGACAGTCACAGACCCTCCAGCCAGTCCTGGCTTCCAAAGCAGATTCCTCTACTTTTTAGTTACATGACCTCTGGCAAGATACTTAAATTTGTATGTGCCTCAGTTTCTTTTTTTGTAAAGTGGGAACAATAACTTCCTCCCTCATGGAGCTGACCTGAGAATTAAATGGATCCACACGTGTAAAGTGCCTAGAACAGTGTCTGGCACATAGTCAGTGCTATGAAATTATTAATAATTAACCTTGTAACTATTATTATGACTAGCACTGTGATCTGTAAGCATGCCATTGGGTTGCTCTTCCTGGTCACTAATAAAATTACCAAACCCTGGCAATGGCTGAGCCCTTCCATCTTGCCTGTGTCTAGGTGGCCACGATCCAGTAACCAGTGCAAAGCCGTCTGATCCTATTATTACTAACACTGTGTTCCCCATCTTGTCCAAGGGTACCTGTCATGTCCCAGGTACTGTGCTAGGTCTAGAGGACACAAATGTAAGTGAAACACAGTCTTTGCCCTCAAAAGGGTCACAATAGAGCAGAGAGACAAATGGTGAAGCATATGGAGATGCATATGCACAAAACCTACAAAAGGGTACCCAGTTTTCATTCCAGTCTCCTACTTAATTTCTCTAAATACTCTAAAATGGAAGGAAACCAGAGAAACACATTTATAAGGCTGTCGTTATTTATAAGGAGCTTTATTTTTCATACCCTCGAGGTCTGTCATGGCTTTTGACTTTCACCTCCCATTTTTTTCAAGAGGTATTTGTTATTTTTGCTAATTTGGTAGTATGTTATTTGCAGGCAAAATTACTTGTTCAAGAGTCACTCACATTCCAGGCTGTGCTCCACAGTAGTTTTTAAAATCATTTGGAGGCTTTGGTCTTATTACTTGACCATGAAAATAGTAACTTCCAAATTATAGTCAACCTTGAAATGTGTTTACACAGTCAATTTGGAGATCCATACACATCCCATTACCCAGTATCTCCAGCCTGGTAGGGAGGGCTGCAGTCCTAGTAGCAGACCAACCCTCTGCTTTGCACATTTGCTCATATCCAGGAACTCTATTTTCTTTTAAATTCTGTTGATAGTCTCTTTGCTTTTTATTGGTCACAAAGGTTGTGTGTGCCTTCCCAGTGATCTCATTCTTATCCAGTAGACATCAAAAAAGGTGAAATTTCTAGGTGCCTAAGCATGTACTTGCCCGACATAAAAATTTCCTAGGTCTCGGTTCTCTCCCAGTTTTACACCTTTTCAGATGGAAACACTAGAGATGGGTTGCTTGGTTTTTCAAATTCTCAGCCCACATGTTCCCTTCTGTAAGTTCCAGTAATCAAGGAATTGATCATACAAGGTTGGTTAATATGGTCAGCCTCTTCATAAATGGATAAGTTGCTGAAAGGTTATCTTGCCAGCATCTGATAATCTCTGGATCCTGAGCTATTGGAGAAACATCAGAAATGCACTCAAGGTGTTGGGAACAAGGCCAGATCTTGTTTTCTCATTAAATTTCCAAACTTGTCACCATCTGTAGTCCCCATTATTTTTGTCATTCAAAGACTACATAATTTGAAAGCCTTCATCTGCCAATCTCTGTTCACAAAGGGAAGTTATTATATTTCCTTGTTTTTGATTAATTAAGATATACTGTCAGAGCTTTTGAGTTACACGAGAGAGCTGGTATTACCCAAGTTAATATAATGTCACCCAGAAGCTAGGGAACAAAGATTTAGGTGGTAGAGCCTTATTATGAGTCATTTCCCATATGTACTAAAAATAGCTCAAATATCTGTGTTGCTACCTTTAGAGAGTCCTCCTAGCAAACCACTGCATGAAACGTTCAGATTCATAATCTTCCATTTATCTTTGTTTAATGTATTTATTTGAATTGGAGGATAATTACCTCACCATATTGTGATCAGTTTTGCTGTATATCAGCGTGAATCAGCCACAGGTATACCTGTGTCGCCCCCAACCTGAACCCCCCTCCCTCCTCCCTCCCCACCCCATCCCCCTGGGTTGTCCCAGAGCACTGGCTTCGGGTGCCCTGCTTCGGGTGCATCAAGCTTGCACTGGTCCTCCATTTTACATATGGTAGTGTACGTGTTTCGGTGCTATTCTTTCAAATCATCCCACCCTCACCTTCTCCCACTAAGTCCAAAAGTCTGTTCTTTATGTCTGTGTCTCCTTTGCTGCCCTGCATGTAGGATCATTGGTACCATATTTCTAAATTCCATATATATGCATTAATATACAGTATTTGTCTTTCTCTTTCTGACTTATTTCACTCTGTATAATAGGCTCCAGGTTCAGCCACCTCATTAGAACTGACTCAAATGCAGTCCTTGTTATAGCTGAGTAATATTCCGTTGTGTATATGTACCACAACTTCCTTATCCATTCATCTGCTGATGAAAAGACGCTCAACATCACTCATTATCAGAGAAATGCAAATCAAAACCACAATGAGGTGTCATCTTATACCACTCAGAATGGCCGTCATCAAAAAGTCTACAAACAATAAATGCTGGAGAGAGTGTGGAGAAAAGGGAACCCTCTTACACTGTTGGTGGGAATGCAAACTGGTACAGCCACTATGGAGAATAATATGGAGATTCCTTAAAAAACTGGGAATAGAACTGCCCTATGACCCAGCAATCTCACTGCTGGGCATATACCCTGAGGAAACCAGAATTGAAAGAGACGTGTACCGCAATGTTCATCGCAGCAGTGTTAACAATAGCTGGGACATGGAAGCAGTCCAGATTCACAATCTTGCAAAACATTTTCTGGTTGCTGGTTTCATCTGTTTCCTCACAAGTGAAACACAAGTCTACTTTCTTGGTCATCGAGGTGTTCCCCAGCCTGATTTTAATGCCTAGAAATTGCCGTTTTCGTGAAGAGCCGTCATGCCTCGTGTCCTTTGGCTTATGATTCAGGTAAAGAGCAGGCTGCTCGCTCTCTCTCAGTGCTGGTGATATGTGTTTTTGTTTTATTAAATCTTTAAAACACTGGGCTTGTTGTTTATGACCTCTATATATTCTTTTGTTCTTTTCCATGACTGGTTAGATTGCCTTTTTTTTTCCTCCCTTTGTAAAAATATGAGCACCTTTCTAAAGAACATCACAGCTTCCAGAATGGCTGCGTAATAAAACAGGGGAAACGTGTTGAGGTTAACATTAAGTTTCTCGAGACTGTGACTCAGGGCTGCTTTACTGATGGGAAGGTTTAGAGGCATCTCAGACATGATCCTCAGAATCACAGATCTTCCTGCTCTTGCCAGACTTGTTTTGACAAACCCAAGATCATCTGATACTAGTCACAGAGCTCTTCGTGAAATCAAGAAACCAAGTGGTATCCATTGCAGACAGTTTTTTGTGATTGAGAGTTACTAAGAAACCCCAATGGAAGCAATACCTTGTTTAGGTGTGAGCTTCACCTGATGGGCAAGTAAGCACAGTGGAGAGGAGTGGCAGCGGTCGGGGGTGGGGGTGGGGAGGTGCGCATACCTCGCATCTTAGGTGCCTGATTCTTCTGACCACAAAGGAGACTCTTCAGAGATACTGAGAAACAAAAGCATGTGCAGTCAGCCCTGAGGGTAAATGTTGCAGGGCCTGGTACTCCAAGGAATTGCATCCTAGATGGCTCCTGTGCCCCAACCCCACCCCCCGCAACATGTTCCGTTGTTGAGAGCCGCCATCTCAGGATTCTGTCCCTGCACAGCGAGGATGCAAAGGTTTCAGTTAATCTTGCATCCAGCTTGGCTACCTTCCTGATGTGGATCCCCAAATAAACCATCCCACGACATCCAACTGAACTTGTTCCTGTGCATACAGTATTTCGCAGCCCATCCTGTGCTGTTTGTTTTGGCAAGTACACTTCAGCATGTAATAAATCATGAAAGGAAAAAGCCTTTTGGCCTAGCTCGCTTCAGCCCGCTGTAATGTCAGAATACAGAAAGCAGTTCTGTTTTTAGACATCCTTTTACTAACCCAACATTCATAATTTATGATTTCACTGTAAAGTTCCTGCAACACGACACCAAAAGTAGAGCTGCCCTTTAATTAAGTACTCTTGGTAGGAAAAACGTGAAACTGATGTGCAAAACATCTCTGTGTGCATGGTGATTGATAATGATTACATCTTTATGAACCCAACCTAGAGGTCTCGACTTCCTGCTGACTACTTCCTGAGTGTGCTGCTAACTAAATTGGAGATAATTCGGAGGCATTATTTAGAAATACTGAGGTTTTAAGCCTGCATCTCTCAAGACTTTTTCTCAACTCTACCTGGCATTATTCCTTGTTTTCGTGATAAGAACCTACAGCCCAATTTCATGCCATGTTCAAGCTTAAGAGAAATTGTAGTGCAGAGAGGAGGGTCAAGAGATTTCTTTTTAGGATCCCAGTTGCCATGTGTGTGTGTGTTTTGGGTTTTTTTAGACTAGAAAGAATAGGGCAGAAAGAACTTCTGGCCCTATTGGTATATTGTAAGAAGAAGACTTTGAGCCATTTCGTTTTTTAAAATTACTTTTCAAACTTTTTTTTTTTCACTTAATTGAAAATAGGTAAGTTTAACCTTTAAAAGGGTGCCCCTGAATGTGAAAGTGTTAATCGCTCAGTCATGTCCAACTCTTTGGGACCCCATGGACTGTAACCCACCAGGAGCCTCTGTACATGGCGCAAGCCTCCAGGCAAGAATACTGGAGTGGTTGCCATTCCCTTCTCCAGGGCATCTTCCTGACCCCCGGATCAAACTCCGGTCTCTTGCATTGCAGATTCTTTACCATCTGAGCCATCAGGGAAGCTGTGCTCAGCTGTACCTCTGAATGCTAAAAGGCTAAAAGCCCAGGCCTGGTGCTCCCCAGCTCAATGCTACTGCAACTCTGTTTTATCCTTCATCAGCTAAGTCAGCATAATACCTGACTGAGAGGAAATCAGGATACTGAAATAGTTCAGGTTCCTTGAAAACAAGGTAACAAATCCATCCAAGGTGGTAACATTTGCATTAAATAAACTTTTTGGTCTAAGTTCAACTACTTTCAGTCAGAATCATAGCAATGGAAACAAAAACTGTGTAAAGTCATTTAGTCATCTTATCCATGCATCAGTGATTACCTTTTTCTGGAGTTATGTCAGTACTACCCGTGTGTGTTTTTTTCTCGTGTTTCTGCAGGTTTGGGCCAGGCTTAGTCATCTACTGGTACGGGTTCATCCAGGAGCTGGACTGTAACCGGGAGAGGGGCATCCTGCTCCATGCCTGCTTCCCCACTGACATCGTCACCTTGTGCCACAGTGTTGCTTGACCCTGATGAGCCTGGAAGAGAAGCTGGGAGGAAAAGGTGAATCCGGAAGCAATTTTACTTTCCTGCAGCGTAAACTCCTGGCAACATCTGCCCTGAACTTCAGCTGAACTCTCGCTGCCCGTGGTCACACCACTACCTCTTTAGACAAACATATCAAGAGTTTCTGTTTTCCTTCATCCCTTGCTCATGGGAACAGCCAAGAACTACAGACACAACCCACTCATTATCAGCATTTCTGTCTCTGTCAAACAGTTAGTTTATAGATAGTCATAATCTTTCTTCCTTCCGGATGGTTTCTCCTTATATACTGAACAAAAGAAAAAATGTGGAGACTGAAAGGTGTGATTTTTCAATTCTCCGCCCAGTTACCAAATTGCCCTCTTATTTATTTTTTGGCTAAGCCTACATTCATTCTGTCTCCCTCCCCATTTCTCTTCATGCACACTTACAGATACCCAGGATTGCATTACCATCGTGGAGTAACCTCTCACAGTCCTAGCAAAGCCAAAGTCGTGAAGGCTACAACTGGATTTTCTCGCTCACCTGCAGGGGCTGATCTTGCTGGGAGCCTGTGCTTGTTTTGTCGTCTTGGTGGTTTCCTGACTTCTATGGCAGTAAGCCAAGCTGAAAAAAATGTATTTGATGAGAATTTCTTCTTTTTATATTACTTGTTTGAACACCAAACATTTTCCACTTATCTCATTTAAAAGCATTAGTTACGTTGTGTCTGGAAACCACGCTTCTCTTTTGGATTGGGGGCTGCGGGCAGATAACTGAAGCTCGGGGCCAGCCTTGAAAAGAGTTTATTTTAAAACACAACTAGTTGTCTGTAGGTATGGATGGTAGTTGGTATTTTTATGAGTAAAATTTTTCAAAAGTGCATTCTTTACCCTGCTTTATATCTCCCATTTATACCACATAATTATATAACACTCAAATAAGTTAGGCATTAGGGAAGTTCAGCTTTCAATGAATTAAATGTACCAAAAATAAACCTAGAGCAATTTTCAGGTTAGCAAAATAAAACAAGTTTTGTATTTGTTCACTTTCATTTATTCATTTTTTATACTGCAAACCAAATTTCAATCTGAAGGAAAACATCAATATAAATTCATTATAAACCTATCTTTTAGGAAGGTAAAAAATTAATCCATACCCAAAAATGTATTTAATAAAATTTTCCCCCATGTTGACATTATATTCTTTATAATGTTGAGTGAGTTTGGAAATATTAGTAAAAATGTAACTTTTACAAACACCCTCAAGTTATGTGTATTGCTCGGTTCTTTCAAAAGACTTAACTGTACTGTCTGCACTTTGTTCATTTTGCACCTAAGAGGGTATGCAGACGTCTGCCTGTTACCTTTCCTTTTGAAGAACAGAAACATGTCGGGTTCAGGCATGGATTTTAGCTCTGTGGTAGGTTGCGTTAAACAAGAAAGAGGGAGAAGATGAAATGGTATGGTATTATCAGGCAAACTTGTGCTTCAGTGTAAAATTCACCATACAGGTTTTGTGAGTAAAATAGAATGATTGGGAACCAGTGCTGTTGTTTTTGATACACACCACACACACTCACACTTGGGAACCACTGCTGTTGTCTTGATACACACCACACACACACACACACTTGGGAACCACTGTTGTCTTGATACACACACACACACACACACACACACACACACACACACACTCTTAGACCAAACTGTTGTTAAAAGCAGTTTTCATGGCATGCTTTAAACTGATTTTTCTTCTTTAGGAGTAAGTTACATGGATCTGCACAGATGTTGAAAACCTTGTTAAACCCTCATCAAGGATTTGTTTATTTTACATTAAACAAATTTATGATGAAGGGGCACAAATAAATTTAAAAAATGAAAGAGGTGCTTGCTCCTACCTGGCACCCTGACATAATATGTTAGGAGAAGGTACCAGTGTTCTCTGGCAAAGGCACCACCTTTTCTGTATGGATGAGGTTTTTCAATCTGGCCCTGAAAAGTGGGAAGGAAACCAGCAGTAGACTGTACATATCATGATAAAGTTACAAAGTTATTTAAAACTCAGCTTTATACAACATAAAAGCTAATGTGATTATAATGTGTATTACTTTTCAGTAGACATTGGAGGAGTGGTATTGGGGGGACTGATATTCCTAGACTAGAAGCCGAAATCCTCCTTGTCCTTTTATGTAAGAAATACTTACCTGTGCTATTAATATTTCTATGTGTGTTTGTTTACTTGTGTGTTTTTTTTTTAATTTAGACAGTATAAACATCACCCCTAAAGAGTAGACATATGGTGACATTTTTTTTTTTCTTCTCTCATCATTAGAACATTAACATTAAAGTCAAATCCTACTTTATGGAGATCTCTGCAAACCGTGCTGATGAATTAAGCCAAGTGAGAAAGCAGGAGTGTGTGTACAAACATAAAACTCAATGATGTTCTCTCTGGCATATGTAGACCTGCCAAGCGTCTGCTCTCACAAACAAACAGGAGACACTGTTCGTTCGAAGCTCTCAGAGGGATGAGTTCAGAGCAAAGCTGATCCAGCGCTGATACTTCACAGACTTGGTCCCACCCCATTTCTACCCCAAACAAACAAAAACCAATGAGACTTCTTTTTTCTTTTTAATTTGCGTTGGGCAAGGTGTCTGTTAACTCTTCTAAACACTCCTAAATCATATATAAAAGGAGGCTCGGGTGCAGAGTAGAAAACTGGCTCTCCAGGGGACATCATTTTCCTTTAAGCATAGGTGTGTAGGTGCTCATTATTGGCAAGGCTTAATTCCACTCTGGAAAAAGATAAGTTGTCAAGTCTTTGAGGGGTGCACTCACTCATTAAAGCCACCAGGGGATTGCTTAGCACCCTGGATGAGGTCATCCACTAAATGGGCCCCAGTGGGCCTCACTAATTAACGCACAGCGCCCAAGTGAACAGTTAAGTCACTCGCCCCTCCCTGAGGAGCTACACCCAGTGTTTCCTTTCCTCTCTGGAACCAAGATACCTGAGATGTCTGCTCTTTCTCACCAGCGCCCCCCCCCCACACACACACCCTTTACAGACCTGCAGTTTCAGTTGAATTAAATCCGTGCTGGCCTCCATTCCCTTCCTCTTCCCTGTCATCTCCCCTTCTCCAGCCTTTGCAGTTTCTTCCCACGTGGACACACATTCGGCACTTACTACAACTCATTGAAAAAGACTCTGATGCTGGAAAGATTGAGGGCAGGAGAGAAGGGGACGACAGGATGAGAGGTTGGATGGCATCACTGACTCAATGGGCGTTAGTTTGAGCAAACTCAGGGAGATAATGAAGGACAGGGAAGCCTGGCGTGCTGCGATTCATGGGGTCACAAAAGTCAGACATGACTGAGTGACTGAACATCAACAACAGCACTATCCCTTGGTTCTTTTTCTCTCTGGGAAATGATCCCAGGACTGAAATGCAGCCCGTCTGAATCCTGATCCATGTATTTTCAGAGTCCAGGTTGGGGAAGAACAATTGGCCTAAACCCTCTGGGGAAAAGCACACGTAAGGCTCCTCCGTGTATCCAGTGTTCACAGGCATCTGTGGCACTTGAAGATCGTAAAACCTGTAACTAAGATATTTACAGGGTCAAAGAGAGCCTGAGGTTTAGTCTATCCATAACTATTTTGGCAAAAAGAGTCCAAAGAACATGTGAGGTTTACTGATATTTCCAGGCTGAATGGTGATGTTTTAGCTGATTAAAATTACTAATTAAAATAGTAAAGTGTCTCTGTGATTCAATTAGAGAATCACGGCCTAGCTAGTTCATCTTAGAGGAAGCTTGCCATTTTCTGTGTGATCTGCTGGGAGCAAATTGCCTCCTAACTATAACTATTTTGTGAATAGGATGGGAGGTGAAAATCTCCCAGTTGGCACCTTCTCAGTTAAGGTCAAGGAACAAAGCCGGCTTAACTAGAGAGGAAATTAAAAGGCAAACAATAGGAGTTTGCCTGCACTGTCACCATTTATAGCGAGATCCTCTCTGGACCTGCCTGGTAGGTCACCCTCAGGTTAAGGAAAGGTCCCAGTGACACAGTTCAGACCCTCTAATTGTATTATGCCAAACTAACCTTCCTATATATAGTAAAAATGGTCTGAAGATGTTTTATTAAGAACATGCCTGGATTGCAAAGATTAAGGAAGATGGAATTATGAATTAAATAATAACCAGAACAGCTTGCGTTCCCCTTGTGTTTTTCACTTTCCTGCTATTGTTTTGAACATGGCTGTGAGACAAAGAGCTGCTTAGGTCAAGAACTATAAATTACGGTTTTCATACAATAGTCACCCACTAAAATGATTTCAAAGCTTGATCAAAGTACTTCAAAAAGACTTTTAAAACTTTTCCACGATGCAGGGGGAGGGGACAGACTCATTTGATGCTTTAATTTGCTTCAGTCAGTCTAGCAGCGTTCCATCTTGGCGTCATACCTACTTTATATAAAATCCCACTCATTAGTTAGAGCAATCCAACTTGTTCTTATTGTTGTCTCGTGTACAAGTAAAGGGGATTTACGTTTCCATCTAGTTAACTGGCACAACTAAACCTTTGGAGGCACTTGTAATGGAAGGAAAAGGTGCACATAATCCTGCTTTCAAAGAAGCATAACTTGACAGCACTTAATCATGATATGCAAGGTGTTTAAGACTAACTCCCTGATTAGAATTAAAGTGGATATCAGTGGATTTAGTTGGCATCTTAATAATAGTCATGGTAGCAGATAGATTTCGTGTTTCATCTCTTTTCCCTCACCCCTTGCATTTACTTGGAGCTGTCTCATGTCATAAGCAAGGATGATGAGAAGTACCCTAGTGGTAGATAAATTGAGTAAATTCTAGGCCCAACCATACATAAAGACAGTGTGGGATGGCTGCCACAATGCTTCCCTGTCAGGTAATTTTTATTTTTTAAAAGGAAGGTCATTTTGAAATGCTGACATGAAATATAACCAAGTCAATTAAGTAATAACAATGGAAGTTCAGAGTTTAATTGAGGCCTGAACATGAAGCCACCGACCATTAACCTAAAGCAGTCATGAATTCCCCTGAAAACAGCCTCAGTTAAAGGTATTTCTCGAAAAGCTAGCACTTTTTTCTTTAAAAAAAAAAAAAGTGTGTCCTTTTTATATTCAACACAGATACAGTCAGAATTACAATTGAGTGTATGTAAAGTGGACTTTTTTAATTTTAACTGAAATTTCTTTTATAGGGAAAAATCAAAATTTATATAATCCCAGTGACCTCTGCAGGAAACCATAGTTTTGTAAGCAATCCAAAAGTTGTAAGCACCTTTTATTTGATTGTGCCACGTTTATCTCAATTTGACGTACCTCTCTCTGTAGTTGTTCACTGGCGAGCTTCTCTGACTCGACTGTAAGCTCCATGGAGTAGGAACTGTGTTTATCTTGTTCACCACTCTATGACCCAATAGCTAACAGAGCTCCTGGCACAGAGCAGGTGTTCAATAAATGTTGAATGCACAAATGAATGACTGTTGAGCCTAAATGTGCTCTTACTCACTTGCATTAAAGGAATAATTGGAGCCTTTTTATTTTAACTTTCTCATTTTCTTCAGCTGAAAACTAGGTGTATTTATTGGAATCAGAGAAACACATCATATATTTTGACGTTAATTAATTACTTTGGTGAGAATTAATTACTTCAGAAACCCTCAAAATCTGAAATATGGCAGTTTCATCCACCAGAGTATTTGAGGATGCATACTTAGTTGTAAAGGCTTCCCTGGTGGCGCAGAGGGTAAAGAATCCTCTGCCAATGCAGGAGACGCAGTTTGATCCCTGAGTTGGGAAGATCCCCTCGAGAAGGAATGGCTACCCACTCCAGTATCCTTGCCTGGAGAATCCATGGACAGAGGAGCCTGGTGGGCTACCATCCATAGGGTCGCAAAGAACTGGACATGACTAAAGCAACTTAGCAGCCACGTATACACTTAGTTGTAAGAGGAATTCCTGTGCTTTCATTGTGTTTGCCTTAAAATTAGCCTTTGTACATTATTGTTTATCCAATATATTGATAAATTAACTCAAACATTTAAATTTTTTGTTGTTTTTTTTTAAGGCTTATTAAGGCTTAGCTTTATCTTTACATTTCTATTTAAGGAAGTTTCCCCTAAAATCAAGTCAAGGCAACTATGTTTTGTACACAGATTTGGGGATATTTGGTGAAATTATTAGATTAACTGCAAAAAATGGTGCTTTCCATTGCTTGCTTTTATACTGCTGAGCCGGTGACAAAGTGCTTCCTGGCCATAGAAGTGTCTGCTGGCTTAGGAGAGACGGGTTCTCTGGTCATTGGCCAACAGGATCTGACTTGGGAGAGACACTGTCCATGAACTGCTCAGTGGGTGTTTCCCTGTTAGTCATTAATTCAGAGTATGTTATCATCTGAAAGCCAGAGACATTTGGCATATGTCCTCATATTTTGAAGACTTATGACACAAAAGGAGCTGGAACTCTCACATTACTTCTGTGCTCTGCTGGTTTCCCAGGACTTAATTCACTGGGGCCATTTTGGGACGTGATTCCTTCCATGAGTGTCTCCGGAGAGAACTGACACTCAGGACAGATATCACTGAGACTGAATCCTCTTTGGCTCTGTGGGATGTTTCCATCTTATATTTTTAGCATTTAGGGTCTTGAAGACATGAATATTTATCGAGTCTCTGATGTATGTTTGGCAGGCAATAGTCCATGGGGTCTCAAGAGTCAGACCCGACTTAGTGACTAAACAGCAACAGCGACGTGTGTGTTTGAAACTATCTCAGGTGTTGTGGGGAATTCAGAAACGTGCAGTAAATGCTCATCTGGGGGAAATAAATCATTACTTGGGCTTCCCGGGTGGCTCAGCCACGGTGCACAAATCATTACTTGGCAAAATGAAAGCAAAAGATTTGAAAATTTCAGAAAAGACAATTACAGTATAAAAAGGAAAGAGGCAAACCTGTGGGGCTTTTAGTAAGATATTTTACTTCTAGACCTTGGGCAGCAAATAATTTTCTATATGCTGTGGTAGCTGCATTCACTACTGTTGAGAAGGGTTCCGAGGCTGAGTCCAGCTCAATGGGAAATAAGGCTGTGATCAATTCTGGGCACAAGTCTTTGGAGTGGGTAGTAATCACATAGATGCCACATATTTTCTATTCCTGCCCTAGGCCATTCATGTTTAGTGCAAATATAAATAAATTCTAAGCATTTGGAACAGAACTCATAATCTTGTTCATGGGCCTGAATAATAAACAGTAACATTTTCATTGGTTCTGTAACATCAAGTGAAGTATTAGTAACATCTGTCCATGGCTGAGATCTGTTTATCAATTCATATAAGCAAAATATTTCAATAGGAATATGATTTAAAAACTCAAGATAAACACTTTAGAAGGCCACAGATAATTATTGCTCTCAGTAAAGTAAACACCTACAAGTTACATGACGTTATTGAAGAGAAACACTGGGTCTCTACAGTTTGGGCTGTCCATAAGGATCTTGTGATTTGAGGATTGTCTTCTATTAGATGGTCTCACATACTCCGTAGATTTTTATTTTTACTGTTTGTTTTCCCAGTAAATGCAAGCTGGGGTTTCAAGGTCAGCTGCAGAACAGGCCTTCCTTCTCTTTCATGGTCCTAATATCTTCTAGATTTCAATTTCCTGCTTAGTGCAGTGCATTTTTAGAAAGTAGTCATTATATATTTGTTATATTTGTTTTAAAATATGCTTCCAGAGAGAAGTGTTGAAATATTTTCAAAGGTGAAAGAGATGGGTATGCTTTACATGGTAATGCACTTTTTGTTAATATACTTACCATTAAGCCATAAATAATGTTCCTAAAACCTTTTAATTGAATCAGCTCATTAATTCTGTCAGCTAAACTAATGACAATCATTGCACACAGAAAATTAGTAGGTAAAAAGCTAAAAATATTTTGTTGCTTGCTAATTTGAATAGAAGAATCCATCTTGATTTTCCAAGTTACAATTTTTTAAAAAGCATTTTGTGGTAAATGAAAAAAAAAAAAGAAAAGCAATTCAGCCTAACAGAGGGTAATCGAAAAGCAGAACAGCTAGAAAGATGGCAAAGTGGACATAAGTGCATTGCATGTCAATGTAAAACTCAGTCTTTTGGTAAATTATTTTCATCTTACTTGCTTCCCCACTATCCTTGAAAGTGTTTCCCAATGACAAAGGGGTTAAAAACAGCAGCAGCAGCTTGGAGGCGTGGAGTGAGCAAAGAAGCCCATGTGAGAATTGAATTGCATTTTCAATCGGTTCCCTAAGAGGTGTGCGGAAAGGAAAATTGAGCCATTAAGCAAAGAAGAGATGAGTTTGACTCATAGACTCAGAGAATTTTAGAATTGGAAGAGACCAGAGACCTCATTGTACAAGTGAGAACACTGGAGTCGGGAGAGGTCACATGACTCATCCAAGGTGACAGAGCTAGCTAATTGGAGGCAGGACGAGAATTCGTCCTTCCTAACCTCCTGTCCACCATCATTGTCCCCATGATGTTAATCATTTATTCCAGAAAGAGCTTCCAATACCTAAGTTACATTTACTGTTTACAAAGTACAAGATCATTGTATATTTTTGAATGAACATTCTGAACCTTACTGTTTTTGCTCTGTTACTGATTGTTTGATCTCTATAGTAGGAATCAGCTGTTGCTTTGACAGAAATACCTCTCATTTTATTTGCACTTAAGTAACCTAAAATCCTTATCATTCGGTGGCAGTTTCTTGGGTTTTTTTTGGCTGTGTAGCCTGGGGATCTTAGTTCCCCAACCAGTGGTTAGATGCTGGTCCCGGCAGTGAAAGCGCAGCATTCAGTTTCTATACATTGCCATGTAGCTTAAGGATTTGCTACTAAAAATGATTTTGGAAACAGTTGTAGGTTATTTTCCCCCCTGGCTGATTTACATATTCATTTGATTTCTCCTTCCATTAAAAAAATCCACAGATGTTATGTTTATTATCTTCTGTTTCTGTAAGGATAATGTTTAAACCAATAGTAATTCATGAATTTTTCTGATCCTCACCAGTAATGATTAGTATATCATATTCTATAACTGTACCCAGTAGAACCTGGTGGCTCACACTGAATTTGGTGACAGGCTGGAATCCCTGCTCCCCCACTTAAATAATGAGCCTAAAGGCTTCAGTTTCTTCTGTTGTAAAATTGACATAATACCTATCACATAAGACTATTGTAAGGATTAAATAAGATTATTATGTAATACATCATACATCAGTGCTCTAACAAAACTAGTATCATATCTCATAGTTTTATTGTACATTATATAGTTATTAATAATATCACTACCATAGAAGGATCCATCTAATAAACGAAATGCACCATTAAAAAACTGCATTTTCTGTTAACATCAACATCAGTATAAGGTAAATAGCTTGGTTTATTATTGCTTTTCTAAAACTCATTTTAAAAAAGCCATTTTTCCTAAAGTTAAGGGAGAGGCAATGGGGATATGTTTAGTTGATTGTTTTCGCAGACACATGTCTCACTTAACATTCCTCTTCTCTAGAGGAACTCTGAGCCCATGTTTCTTTTGATAGTGACCATAGCCTTGGCCATAAATACAACTTTGGAGACAACACAGCACAGGAACTAGCTCAGGCTTCCAGGTCTGATTGAAGGCCCCTATCAGCAGTGCTCCAGATGAGCCCCCAAAGGTTTGTCATAATAGAAAAGGTTTCTTTTGGGATTGAAATACCTTCTCCGGGCTATTGTTAATTCAGTGAAAGCATAAAATGCTTTTTGAATGTGATCTTTGAAAAACTGAAAACAGCAAAGCAAAAGGAATTTGGGGAAATGAATACTAGTTTGTTCCTGGGTTCTTTCTCTGATTGATGCTCCTGACACTATTGGGCGCAGTTTTGTAAAAGACCTGACTTTGGCCAGTGCACCCACCCCTAAACTTTGACCTCATTATGTCACAGGCAAGCTGAACAGTTTTCCAACAAATGAATAAGCACGGAGGCTTCCCTCTGTGGTCACATGCCAGTCTTCTTAGATGCTTGAGGCAAGTTCTGCATCAGATTCTCCTTGGCGGCAGAGGACACTAACAGTAACACTGGGCATGGGAAGTGTGTTTTCTTTTATCTGGGAGCTTGGGATCATTTTGCAAATAATTAACTGTGCTTCACAACACCCCTGCTAGGCGAAGAAGTGCTCCTGTGTCCGTAAACAGAAGAGTTAACCAGTTGAGCTGTGTTTCTTGTAGAAGTTTTTTGTTTACTTAGAATCTACCTGCAGTGCAGGAGACCGGGGTTCAATCCGTGGGTTGGGAAGATCCCCTGGAGTAGGAAATGATAACCCACTCCAGTATTCTTGCCTGGAGAATCCCATAAACAAAGAAGCCTGGCGGGCTGCAGTCCATGGGGTCACAAAATGTCAGGCACAACTGAGCAATGGGCTCATTTTAGCAAACACAGGTTGTGTGGTCTAAAGATAATCTAGACACCTTAATTAACTGAATTTGAAAATTTCAGATGAATTTGCATTGCCCTCAATCTGGCAGCACATCTTGTTGAAAACATGAAGACTGATACGAGCTGTCCTGAAATGGCTTGATCTGATTATCACCTAAAATTGACCTAGATTTGCAACTCATTGAAGTCAGATCATTGGAAGGACTGGTGCTGAAGCTGAAGCTCCAATACTTCGGCCACGTGATGCGAAGAGCTGACTCACTGGAAAAAGACTCTGATGCTGGGAACGATGGAAGGCAAAAGGAGAAGAGGGCATCAGAGGGTGAGATGGTTAGATAGCATCACTGACTCAATGGATATGAATCTGAGCAAACTCTAGGAGATAGTGAAGGACAGGGAAGCCTGGTGTGCTACAGTCCATGAGGTTGCAAAGTCAAACAGGACTTAGAGACTGAACCAGAGCACAACATATAATAAAAACTTGTATTTAGAATATTTCTAAAACTGAAAACTAAATAATAATAAAAATCAACTCAAAAAATAATTGGGAAAAGATTTGAACAGTCATTTAACCAGTGAAGGAAATATGCCATGTGAACACATGAAGAGGTATTCCACATAATTAATCACTAGTAAAATGCAAATAACAGCACAATAAGATACCACTATACAACTACGACAATAGCTCAAATAAAAAATTCACATTACCAAATGCTAAGGGAAGATGTGGAGCAACTGAAACTCGCTTATGCAAAATGGTATAGCCAATTGATTAAACAGTTTGGCAGTTTCTTAAAACATTAAATAAATAGCAAATAACCCAGCAGTTTACTCAAGAGAAATGAAGGGTTTTCATAAAAACCTCTCCACAAACAGTTGTAGTAATGTTATTTATCATTGTGAAAAGCTAGCAACAAACCAAATGTTCTTTTTATTGCTGATTAGTATCCCATTGCGTAGTGGACCGTACACAGTCCCCCATGCAAGGGATACTAATCAGCAATACAAAGGCACCAACAACAGGTACTCACCATACATGAAGAATTTTCAAAAGAGTAGTGCCAAGTGAAAGAAGCCAGACTTAAAAGACTATATACAGTATATTCCATTTTTAGAATATTCTGGAAAAGTTAAATATGTAGGGACAGGAATCAAAGCAATGATTGCCAGGGATTAGATGGGGGGAGATTAACTACAAAGGGGCATGAGGGAACTTTTAGAATGTAACAAATACTCCTGATGGTTTCACACTATGTACATTTTTCAAAATTCATAGTCCTCTGCACCAAAAAAGAGTGGACTGTGTAAATTATACCTCAGTAAACAACAAAGGCAAATAAATGTAAAGATTTTAAAATAGATAATTTCAAACCAGTTTGTTCTTCAAATGTTGGAAATGTTTTGACAGTGTATGGGTTAAGCCTTTTCCTGATTCAATTTATGATCTTAGTCGAGCTATTTCAATATTCAATTTCCCTTCTCCAGTGGAACACATTTTGTCAGAACTCTCCACCATGACCTGTCCATCTTGCATGGCCCTACACAGTGTGGCTCATAGTTTCACTAAGTTAGACAAGGCTGTGGTCCATATGATCAGATTGGTTAGTTTTCTGTGATTGTGGTTTTCAGTCTGTCTGCCCTCTGATGGAGAAGGATAAGAGTCTTATGGAAGCTTCCTGATGAGAGAGACTGACTAAGGGGGAAACTGGGTCTTGTTCTGATGGGCAGGGCCATGCTCTTAAATTGAAGAAAGTGGGGAAAACCACTAGACCATTCAGGTATGACCTAAATCAAATCCCTTAAAATTATACAGTGGAAGTGAGAAATAGATTTAAGGGACTAGATCTGATAGGGGCTGTGCGGGCACAGGAGGGCTGAGAGGAGCTACTCCATGTTCAAGGTCAGGAGGGGCAGCGGTGAGGAGATACCCCTTGTCCAAGGTAAGGAGCAGCAGCTGCGCTTTGTTGGAGTAGCCATGAAGAGATATCCCATGTCCAAGGTAAGAGAAACCCAAGAAAGACGGTAGGTGTTACAAGAGGGCATCAGAGGGCAGACACACTGAAACCGTAAACACAGAAAACTAGCCAATCTGATCACACGGACCACAGCCTTGTCTAACTCAATGAAACTAAGCCATGCCGTGTGGGGCCACCCAAGATGGGCGGGTCATGGTGGAGAGGTCTGACAGAATGTAGTCCACTGGAGAAGGGAATGGCAAACCACTTCAGTATTCTTGCCTTGAGAACACCATGAACAATACGAAAAGGCAAAATGATAGGATACTGAAAGGGGAACTCCCTGGGTCGGTAGGTGCCCAATATGCTACTGGAGATCAGTGGAGAAATAACTCCAGAAAGAATGAAGGGATGGAGCCAAAACAAAAACAATACCCAGTTGTGGATGTGACCGGTGATAGAAGCAAGGTCCGATGATGTAAATATTGCATAGGAACCTGGAATGTTAGGTCCGTGAATCAAGGCAAATTGGAAGTGGTCAAACAGGAGATGGCAAGAGTGAACGTTGACATTCTAGGAATCAGCAAACTAAAATGGACTGGAATGGGTGAATTTAACTCAGATGACCATTATATCTACTACAGCGGGCAGGAATCCCTTAGAAGAAATGGAGTAGCCATCATGGTCAACAAAAGAGTCTGAAATGAAGTACTTGGATGCAATCTCAAAAACGACAGAATAATCTCTGTTCATTTCCAAGGCAAACCATTCAATATCACAGTAATCCAAGTCTATGCCCCAACCAGTAACGCTGAAGAAGCTGAAGTTGAATGGTTCTATGAAGACCTATAAGACTTTTTAGAACTAACACCCAAAAAAGAAGTCCTTTTCATTATAGGGGACTGGAATGCAAAAGTAGGAAGTCAAGAAACACCTAGAGTAACAGGCACATTTGGCCTTGGAATACGGAATGAAGCAGGGCAAAGACTAATAGAGTTTTGCCAAGAAAATGCACTGGTCATAACAAACACCGTCTTCCAACAACTCGAGAAGACTCTACACATGGACATCACCAGATGTACAACACCAAAATCAGATTGATTATATTCTTTCCAGCCAAAGATGGAGACGCTCTATACAGTCAGCAAAAACCAGACTAGGAGCTGACTGTGGCTCAGATCATGAACTCCTTATTGCCAAATTTAGACTTAAATTGAAGAAAGTAGGGAAAACCACTAGACCATTCAGCTATGACCTAAATCAAATCCCTTATGATTATACAGTGGAAGTGAGAAATAGATTTAAGGGACTAGATCTGATAGAGTGCCTGATGAACTATGGATGGAGGTTCATGACATTGTACAGGAGATAGGGATCAAGACCATCCCCATGGAAAAGAAATGCAAAAAAGCAAAATGGCTGTCTGAGGAGGCCTTACAAATAGCTGTGGAAAGAAGAGAAGTGAAAAACAAAGGAGAAAAGGAAAGATACAAGCATTTGAATGCAGAGTTCTAAAGAATAGCAAGAAGAGATAAGAAAGACTTCCTCAGTGGTCAATGCAAAGAAATAGAGGAAAACTACAGAATGGGGAAGACTAGAGATGTCTTTAAGAAAATTAGAGATACCAAGGGAACATCTCATGCAAAGATGGGCTCGATAAAGGACAGATGGTATGGACCTAACAGAAGCAGAAGATATTAAGAAGAGGTGGCAAGAATACACAGAACTGTACAAAAAAGATCTTCACAACCCAGATAATCACAATGGTGTGATCACTCACCTAGAGCCAGACATCCTGGAATGTGAAGTCAAGTGGGCCTTAGAAAGCATCACTACGAACAAAGTTAGTGGAGGTGATGGAATTCCAGTTGAGCTATTTCAAATCCTGAAAGATGATACTGTGAAAGTGCTGCACTCAATATGCCATCAAATTTGGAAAACTCAGCAGTGGCCACAGGACTGGAAAAGGCAGTTTTCATTCTGATCCCAAAGAAAGGCAATGCCAAAGAATGTTCAAACTACCGCACAATGCACTCATCTCACACGCTAGTAAAGTAATGCTCAAAATTCTCCAACCCAGGGTTCAAGAGTTATGTGAACCGTGAACTTCCAGATGTACAAGCTGGCTTTAGAAAAGGCCGAGGAACCAGAGATCAAATTGCCAACATCCTCTGGATCATCGAAAAAGCAAGAGAGTTCCAGAAAAACATCTACTTCTGCTGTATTGACTATGCCAAAGCCTTTGACTGTGTGGATCACAATAAACTGTGGAAAATTCTGAAAGAGATGGGAATACCAGACCACCTGATCTGCCTGTTGAGAAATGCAGGTCAGGAAGCAACAGTTAGAACTGGACATGGAGCAACAGACTGGTTCCAAATAGGAAAATGAGTGTGTCAAGGCTGTATAATGTCACCCTGCTTATTTCACTTAAATGCAGAGTACATCATGAGAAACGCTGGGCTGAAAGAAGCACAAGCTGGAATCAAGATTGCCGGGAGAAATATCAATAACCTCAGATATGCAGATGACACCACCCTTATGGCAGAAAGTGAAGAACTAAAGAGCCTCTTGATGAAAGTGAAAGAGAACAGTGAAAAAGTTGGCTTAAAGTTCAACATTCAGAAAATGAAGATCATGGCATCTGGTCCTATCACTTCATGGGAAATAGATGGGGAAACAATGGAAACTGTGTCAGATTTTATTTTTTGGGTCTCCAAAATCACTGCAGATGGTGATTGCAGCCATGAAATTAAAAGACACTTACTCCTTGGAAGGAAAGTTATGACCAACCTAGATGGCATATTGAAAAGCAGAGACATTACTTTGCCAACAAAGGTCCGTCTAGTCAAGGCTATGGTTTTTCCAGTGGTCATCTCAGCAAAGGGGCCTGGGCTGGGGTGTTGTGTAAGCATCAAACACACCCAGTCCTTGGCCTTAAGTTGGGGTCCCCCATAGGGGGTCTGTGGAGAGAGTCTCACTTTTTTTTCCAGCTCCTTCGCTGGAATCCACACTCCCAGTGTGATGCGGAACTTGGTCCTGGAGAGGGGGGTCAGGAGAGCCCCCAGGAAGCAGCCCAGGGTTGGGAGGAGGGCTCCCCCTGCCCATGGCCCAAGGGGACGACAACCCTGCAGGGGGAGCTGAGGGCGGCAGTCTCCTCCCCTCTGCTGGACTGGAGCAGAGGGGAGGTGCGCAGGGAGATTTGGACTATAAAGAAAGCTGAGCACTGAAGAATTGGTGCTTTTGAACTGTGGTGTTGGAGAAGACTCAAGAGTCCCTTGGAGAACAAGGAGATCCAACCAGTCCATCCTAAAGGAAATCAGTCCTGAATATTCATTGGAAGGACTGATGCTGAAGCTGAAACTCCAATACTTTGGCCACTTGATGCAAAGAACTGACTCCTTGGAAAAGACCCTGATGTTGGGAAAGTCCATGGGGTTGCAAAGAGTTGGACACAACTGAGCAATTGAACTGAACTGAACTGAATTTATCCTTTGGAGGATAGATTGAAATGTGAAATTGATTTGCATAGTGATTCTTCACCAGTGAGCCATTTTTTATGGTAAAACCTCTTCACTTCTACAGTCATTTCCATGCATCTTCCTACAGAGTGAAGGCACTTCCTGAAAATGGGTAAGGGAACAGGAATTACTGTGTCTATTCAATGGCTAAAACAACAGCCATACTAGAGTTTGGTGACCTGCTGGAGATCCCACACTCTCAAGAGACAGAGCCAAGAACAGACCTGGCCTCCCATGAAGGAAACTTTGCTTATTCTTCTCTTCCTCTACTTGAAATGGCAAGACCCACTTCCAAAAGCTCGTGGAAAAAGGAAATTTTCAATTTGGTGGCTGCTATTCAGACAATCTGCACATAGAGTGATAATTCTAATGCTGTGAGGTAAAGAATATGATTTTTTTCTCTTAATTTTAAAAGAACATAACTGGAAAATCAATTAATTAAGCAAATGACAATTGCTATTCCAAACGTCCCCATTGGCAACTTTCAGTACAATTCAATAAAAAAGTTGGCCTTTATACTCCTCTATTTCTTTAATAAAGGTAATCATTTATTAGAATAAATTTTATAAACAGTGGGTGAAATACATATGTGTCTTTCAACTAATCTCTTCAATATAAAACGTTCTTATTCTGAAAGCCAGATTTCTCTACATAAATTATAAGTATGACAAAGTACGAGCTGAACATCCTCCAGTGGCAGTATATCTGAACGATGGATAGACTGTATAAAAACCTTGCCTTGTGTCACACTGGAAAAACCAACCTCCGAAACTTATATAGTATTATAAGTCAACCATTTATCAATTGAAACAAAGAAAAGAAAACCAAGCCTCCTTCGATTTAAGAAAAGAAAGCAATGGCCTATTATATCCAGCAGGAGGGTATGAAGAAAATTAAGTCTGTAATATTAATAACTGCACTCAACAACAACAACAAAATTCTAGAGCATTCCAGAGACCAGAGGGGGTTCTCCCTGTTTTTCAAGGGGAGAGACCAGCATCCAAACCAGTCTATCCTCCAAAGGATATTGACAGAAGATTAATCAGTGGCAGTGAGGAGAGTTTTGCTATTGACGCAAGTCATCGCCCATGGGCGCCCATTGTGCCCATGATGCAAGCCCATCACCCAGTGGACTCAAGAGTGGGAGGCATTCATCCCAGAGAATATGTAGGAAAAGTACATCAGAAACTATTTTTTTATTATTAAAAAACCCTAATTGTACTAATATTTAATATGTTTTACTAATTTTACCAATATTTTACAATACATGTAAATAAATATACACAGTTTAAAAGTGTGTGCACAGTTTTTTTTTTTTTTTTCCCCTGACAGCTGTATGTGATCAATAACAGCCAGGATCAATAGGTATCACCTATGAGTGTCCACAGTCATTTCATACAAATTACATACTGATTTTGACATGTCCTTCCAAATATATTGATCTGTTATGTCTTGAGTACTTCCAAGGGGCATACTCACTTTTCAGATATTTGGTCTCAATCTGGCAGTAACATACTGTTGTAATCTAGGCATGGTAATCACAGAAGGCATTCAGTAATGAAGTATGACGTGCCCTTTTGCAAACACCCAGGTACTGCATTTGGAAAATTAACATACCACACCACAGAAGGGCTTCTTTTGTGGCTCAGATGGTAAAGAATTTGTCTGCAATGCAGGAGACCTGGGTTCGATTCCTGGGTTAGGAAGATCCCCTGGAGAAGGGAATGGCTACACGTCCCCGTATTCTTGCCTGGGAAATCACATGGACAGAAGGCCTGGCAGGCTACAGTCCAAGGGGTTGCAAAGAGTCAGACAAGACTGAGTGACTAACACTTTCACTTTTCATACCACAGAAACATAAAAAGAAGCAGACAACTGACTCTAATCATTCAGTTTGCCACTTTTCAATTCATTTGGTCACACTGGGCATTATCCTATCCACAGGTCAGCAGTGGCACATACAAACACATTATTGATGAGAAATGTATTAATATGTCTTTTGTAACCCAAACATTATTGATCAGAGCCATATCAATACGTTTTTAGAGAATAATACAATTACCATCACTGAGCAAAGTTGTTAAAGCTTAAATTGATCACGGTTCATTATACAACTTATGATTGTTGTCATCATTCCATTTTGCCTCATTAGGTTTTTTTCAGACTTTGTGTATATTATAAACATAAAATTTTCAAAAATAATGCATTGTGAAATTTGGAGTGAAGAAGATTTTTTTGGTGAGTTTTATGCAGATAACTTTCTCTGATTGTCCAAGCAACATATATACTCATGTCCAACTCTTTGCAACCCCATGGACTATAGCCTGCCAGGCTCCTCTGTTCATGGGATTCTCCAGGCAAGAATACTGGAGTGGGTTGCCATTTCCTCCTTCAGGGGATCTTCCTGACCTGGGGATCGAACCAGCATCTCCTGTGACTCCTGTTTGGCTGGTGGAGTCTTTCACCACTGAGCTACCAGGGAAATCCATACACTAGGGCAGCAGTCCCCAAACTTTTTGGCACCAGGGACCGGTTTCGTGGAAGACAACTTTCCCATGGACTGGGCAGCACGGGGCAGGGGGCAGGCAGGGATGGTCGGGGGGTGATTCAAGCACATCACACTAATTGTGTGCTCGTGTACTTATTTCTACTATTAGTACATCAGCTCCACTTCTGATCATCAGGCATTAGATTCCAGAGGTTAGGGACTCCTGTCTAGTGTCTCAGAAGATGAAAGTTCTTCAGAATATAGTTCTGATTCAGACAGTGTGAATATTAGTCCAACAAAAAAAAAAACAAACAAAAAAAACCCTTCATGATTGATTCTGATCCAGAAAATGAAACTCACAATGTTGGAGAATGTTCTTTGCTTCTACAAAGAGTGGATTGAAGACAACATTTCACAAAAATCAAAAGACTTTGCAGATGTGTCGGGTGTAACTATCGAATGTAATAACCTGCAAAGGGTTAGTAAAATAACAGAATTAATTTGGGGCTGGCCAGAATAAAAATTGCCAGCCACAGGCATTAGTTTCTACAAAAATCCCCTGGTTAATAATGAGCTAAAATGGGGAGGCAGAAAATGGCAAAATAAACCAATGACTGAATATGTTAATTTTCGATAGTGATAGCTATGGAGGAAAGAGAAGAGGGAGACTAAGAGAAAGCAATGTGGTTGGGAGAGGGGGCGCTTTAGATTATGTGCCCAAAGAAGGTGACAGACGGCAAGGATGTAGGTGAGGGGCTGAGCATACCATGCAGAGGGACGGCATGGTGAACACCCTTAGACAAGGAAGGCTGTCCCATCTGAACACCACAGGAAGGCTTGTGACTGGAAATAGCAGGGAAGGAGACTGAAGTACCTGGACAGGCAAAAGACTGTGTGGTGAGGTGTTTGGATTTCACTAAGTGCAGCTGGAAGCCATTGGAAGATACGAAGCACAGCAGTGACAAGATCTGAGTCACGTTTTTAGATCACTCTGACTACTATGAGGCAAACAGATTTTAGGGAGGAGAGGAAGCAAAGATCAGGCAAGAAACAGTGTTGTTCACAATATTCAAAAGGCAGAAGCAAGTGTCCCTGCCTGGATGAATGGACAAGCAGAATGTGGTATAGATAGAATGGAATCTTACTCAGCTTTATAAAGGAGGGAAATTCTGACCTGGATGAACCTTGAGGATATTATGCTAAGTGAAATAAGCCAGACACAAAAGGACAAATATACGATTCCACTTATATGAGGTTTGACCTGAACTAGTCAAATTCATAGAAACGGAAAGTAGAATGGTGGTCACCAGGGCCTGTAGGAAGGGGAACTGGAAAGTGATTATTGACTAATAAGAGATTCAATGTAGGAATATGGATAAGTTCTGGAGATGGATGATGGTGATGTTGCACAATAATGTGAGTATACTTGATGCCTCTAAACCGTACATTTGAAAATGGCTAAAATGGTAACTTTTTATATAATTACCACAATAAAAAAAATTAAGTGGTTTAAAGAAACAAAAAGAAATGATTATCATTTAGTTTGAGTGGCAGAAGTGTGTAGATAAAAGGTATATTTAGAGCTAGAACCTAGAGGATTTGTGGACAGAGTGGACAGGCAAGGAGGAAACAGTGACGAGGAAAAAGAACTCAAGGATGACTTCTAGGTTTTTCTTGATTGAATGGCAGTACCATTCACAGAGCTGAGGAAGCTTGGGGCTTGAGATTGTGGCGAAGAATAACATGGAGTAGAAATTTACAGTTCTTATTTGGCTATATTAGTTTTGAGATGCCTCATGGAATACAACCAAGTACAGGTGTCAAGTGAACAGTCAAATGTGATGTCTGAAGGTCAAAGGGAAGACAGTGCTAGAGGCTGAATCTGGGAATCACTAGTATATAAAGCCCTGTGCAGAGAGTGAAGTTAGAGAAGTTGGCTATTATATTGATACTTGGCTCAAAAGTTTATAATGTATCATCCAAGAAAGGAGCATAGCCTGGAACATAATTAAATGATTTTTCTTTTTATGAACAAGAAGAGAAAGTTGAGATGACTAGAAAACAAAGTTTTTTATGAAGGTACTGAAGAATGCTTCAGCCTCCCCACTGGATGGTGGTTGTATAAATTCCTATGGTCTTTGAGATCTCTCTCACCTCTTTTGTATTTATCAGTACTGCTTTGTAATGAAAGCTAACTTTTATTATGTAGATATCAGCTTTCTAACTCATTTGGAAGATGTCCCAAGGTGGAGAACATGTGATAATTGTTTGTTACCACCCACTATAGTTACTGCATGTAAAAGGCACTCAATACATGTGTCGATTAATGGACTACATTTTAGGGAAACCAGTAAGATAATTCTCTAGTAAAGGAAAACAGCAAGATAAAATGTGCTATTGACTCATAGGTGCAACTATTGACCATTCTTTTCAGGAACAGCATCTGACTATTTTTGCCTAAATTGCCTAGAAAAAAGAAAACAATCTAAATTATTCAAATGGAATAGCAAATTCAAAAGGTCGCTGCACTTCTTCACTGTGAACTATATATGACTGGCACATAGGAGCTTGAAAGGTTACTCATTAGCAAAGTTTTGACTGAATTTAAAAATCCCAGATTATCAGAAAGGAAGGAAAACGTCCATGGATCAATGCACTCTGCTACTTCACAGCAAGTCAAGTTCAAAGCAGGTCAACAACAGCACCCATCCCTCAGTCACTCGCTCAGCAAACATTCGCCAAGGACCAGGTGCACATCAGTGAGACTTACCCTCAGTTCTCAATACCTTCTCGTTATGTTCACCGTCTAGTTTCCTTGTATGCCATGGGAAGAAGTAGACACATATTCAGGATCCTAGAGCCTGTGGATGGTACACAGGACAAAAGCAAGGTTTCCTCCCAGCCGGAATGTATTGAGATCTTTTAAATATAATATGACATAAAATTAACTTCTAGGTAAGCAATGTGTTACTTGATGACTAGAAGATTCTTCCAGTTTAAAGATCAGGCTGGTGACTGAATGTCAAAAGCAGCTTAATTCACCAATGGCACTGAAACATCTAGAGAAGGAAGCAGGCCTTCAGAAGGAGTGGTCAGACCAGAGGTTGGAGAAGGGGGCGTCAGAAATAGAGCAGTGGCAGCGGGCGGTCCTCAGTGCCACAGTCTAGAAGGCAAGAGTCCCAGAGTCAGCACACTGGGTGCAGGAAAGGCGAGAGGGAGGTGGAGTCATCAGGTCTCTGCTTGAGGAGGTGAATGCAAGCAGTTAGCAAGGCCTTTCAAACTTGAGTCACATAGCTCATCTCCTGTCTTCTGACTCTCGTGCATTAGCTTCTTTCTCATTACAATTTGGAGTTTCATTTCGATTTCTCTTTGCTGGTGAGAAAACCAAGTTGTCTGGTCTTCTCACAATTATATTTTATATTTTAATTAAATAGATGGGCATTCTGGTTTATATAGGCTCACATAGGCTGGGTTCCTGCAAGTCTCTTCACGAGGAACAGATATGTCTCAGGGTGCCAAATGCATCAAATTTCAGAGCCAGCAAATCTGAGGGCTCTCCTTTCAGTTCATCAATGAAAGTACCAAACAGGGAAACTCTTTGGCAAGCAGCCAGTCAACCCACGGAACACCCATTTACTTTCAAGCCCCAGAGGAACTCCCTGGAAATAATGATGTGAATCTTACCATGCCCAAGAAATAGTAATATTTCTTCACCTTGGAACCTTCATTCCTCAACAGGTTATTAGAGCTGTTGGGATTTTGTTTTGGTTTGGTTTGTCAGGCATGAAGGAAAGTAGTCATAATTCACCTTGAGAATTATTTCCTGCAAATCAAGGAAGCATTTCATGCCTACACACAAATCCTTAAGCCCAGGGTTCTAGTTGCTACACATCCCCCCCTTAGACTGGTGAGAATCATCACTCTAAGAACCTGGAAACAAAGAGCAAGAGTTGGTGACATTCCGCCATTCACATGGTTAAAAACACGAGTAGGATGTCTTTCTACTCTTGCTGAGAGGTCATGTAAACATGATATGGCAGAAATAAACCAGCCTATACCTTTGGATTTGCGAGTGAGTTCTTCTAATGAGACCTGTCAGATGCTTGTTACTACAAAATAAATGCCTTTTGGCTGCCTTTTTTTTTTTTTTTTTGCTCCTGATTAAAAAGAAAGCAAAACTGTAACACAATTCTTAAACAAATTTTAAATGATATCATCATTGCTAATGCTTTTTTCACAATTCAGTTCACCACTGCAGGCAAATCAGTTTCTCATTCATAAAATCTCTGATTGTCAAAACAATGTACATGATCATTTATCATAATGTAATATATCTTAGAAAGCAATCATAACATAAAGACTTAATCTTATGTAAAGGACAGCCTATTTTGATATGTTTTAAAGGCAATCGCTAATTGGCTATTCACTAATTTGTTGCCATGAGCAACAAAATACTTTGTTTTGGAACCTTTCAGGATTTTAGTAGCCGTGTAGTGTGTCTCTGAATTTCTGAGGTTTTAATTCCTTTTTTTTTTAGACTTGGTACCTGTAATATTCAGATAGAAAAATTTAAATTTTTTGTCTAAACGTAATCTTGTTTAGAATTTTTTTAATTTATAACACACAAATAACAAACATATGTAGACTTTTTGTATTAGTTAGAATGCCTAGTTGAAAATAAGAGAAACAAATCCTGTTGACTTAACCTAAAGAGAATTTTTGACAATGTGTTAGTTTCCAAAGACTGCTGTAGTAAAATACCACAAACTCAGCTGTTTAAAACAACAGAAATGTATTATCTCACAGCTCTGAAAGCTGGAATTCTAAACTCAATGTGTTGACAAGACCATGTTCTCTCAAGGGTTCTAGGGAAACTTCCTTGCCTTTTTCAGTTTCTGGTGGTTCCCAGCAATCCTTGGCATTCTTTGGATGGTGGGTGAATCTCTCCAGTTGCTTCCTCTTTTGCCACAGGACCTTCTCACTGTGGCTGCGTGTCTCTTCTTATAACAAAGTCAATAATTGGACTAGTTGTTCAGTTGCTAAGTTGTGTATGACTCTTTGCGACCCCATGGACTATAGCATGCCAGGCTTCCCTGTCCTTGACTATACCCTGGAGTTTGCACAAATGCATGTCCATTGAGTTGGTAATAAAATCTAGCCATCTCATCCTCTGCTGCTCTCTTCTTTTGCCTCTAATCTTTCCCAGCATCAGGGTCTTTTCTAATCAGTCTACTCTTTGCATCAGGTGGCCAAAATACTGGAGCTTCAGCTTCAGCCTCAGTCCTTCCAATGAATATTTGAGGTTGATTTCCTTTAGGATTGACTGGTTTGATCTCCTTGCTGTCCAAGGGACTCTCAAGAGTCTTCTCCAGCACCATAATTCAAAAGCATCAATTCTTTGACACTTGGCCTTCTGTATGGTCCAACTCTCACATCCATACATGACTACTGGAAAAACCGTGGCTTTGACTATACAGATCTTTGTTGGTAAAGTGATATCTTAGCTTTTTAATATGCTGTCTAGATTTGTCATAGCTTTCCTTCCAGGGGGCAAGTGTCTTTTAATTTGATGGCAACAGTCACTGTCCACAGTGATTTTGGAGTCCAAGAAAATAAAATCTGTCACTGCTTCTATTTTTTTCCCTTCTATTTGCCATGAATTGATGGGACCAGATGCCATGATCTTAGTTTTTTGGATGCTGAATTTTAAGCCAGCTTTTTCACTTTCCTCTCTCAGCCTCATCAAGAGGCTCTTAAATTCCTCTTTACTTAACAGAGTTGTATCATTTGCACATCTGAGATTGTTGATATTTCTCCCTGCAGTCTTGATTCCAGCTTGTGATTCATCCAGCCTAACATTTCACATGATGTGCACTACATTTAAATTAAATAAACAGGGTGACAATATGCAGCCTTGTCATACTCCTTTCCCAACTTTGAACCAGTCAGTTGTTCCATGTAAAGCTCTAACTGTTGCTTCTTGACCCACGTACAGATTTTTCGGGAGCCAGGTAAGGTGGTCCGGTATTCTCAACTCTTAAAAAATTTTCCACAATTTGTTGTGATCCCCACAGTCAAAGGCTTTAGTGTAGTCAATGAAGCAGAAGTAGATGTTTTCCTGGAATTTCCTTGCTTTCTCTATAATCCAACGATGTTGGCAATTTGATCTCTGGTTCCTTTGCCTTTTCTAAACCCAGCTTGTACATCTGGAAGTTCTCAGTTCACATACTGTTGAAGTCTAACTTGAAGGATTTTGAGCATAACCTTGCAAATAAGTGAAACGAGCACAATCGTACTGTAGTTGAACATTCTTTGGCATTGCCTTTCTTTGGGATTGGAATGAAAACGGGTGTTCTCCAATCCTGTGACCACTGCTGAGTTTTCCAAATTTGCTGACATATTGAGTGCAGCATTTTAACAGCATCATCTTTTAGGATTTGAAATAGCTTAGCTGGAATTCCATCACCTAGCTTTGACCTCATTTTAACTTTACTAATTACATTATGTAATTAGTATAATTACATACTAATTACATACATACACTATGTAATTAGTATAATGCAGTGCATTATAACTTTATTAATTATGTATTTACTTTACTAAATACATCCATATTTCCAAATAATGTCACTTTCTGAGGTCCTGAAGGTTAAAATCAACATCTCTAGTGTGGGGAGCAGAATTTAGTCTATGATAGAGGTTAAAATGTTGAATTCACCTTTTGCTTCCAACAGGTCAGAAAAATCCAGCACTATCTCTTACTAACCAGAGATAGATTTCTTAACTCATTCCTTTAGCTATTCATTTATTCATTCATCCTTCCATTGATGTTATAACCATTCATAGAACACCTGCAATGCACGAAGGCTTATCTGGGGATTATAGACTGAAAGGACCCTACCATTGATGAACTCAGATCTCATAAAAGGAAGAGACAAGTTAACAAATACTTAAAATACTCTGTGGTTTGTGCTGCTGTAGAGATTAATTCAAAGGTTTATTCAAAGATTTATCCAAAAGGAGAAGAGAATGACTGCTTAACGATGGGGTGTTTCTGGAAAATAGTGGCATTTGAGCTTGGGCTCTAGAAGAAGAGCCTTCCTTGTGGCTTTCCTTACTTGTGGCTCAGCTGGTAAAGAATCTGAGACCTGGATCTGATCCCTGGATTGGGGAGAGCCCCTGGAGAAGGGAAAGGCTACCTACTCCAGTATTCTGGCCTAGAGAATTCCATGAACTGCATAGTCCATAGGGTTGCAAAGAGTCAGACACAACTGAGCGAATTTCACTTTCACTTTCCTTGGAAGGATGAGGGCAAGGATTAGAGTACAAAAGTTGGTATTTCCCAGGCAAAGGAATAGCATATCTAAAGACATGAAATTGTGAGAAAAATAACACATTCAGGACAGTATTAGCAGTTCAGAGTTATGTGTGATTGGTTGCACAAGTTTATTATGGAAGGCAGAGGAAGAGCCTAGAAGGAAATATGGGGCCAGACAATGAACAGCCTTGTGCATTATGGCAGAAATTTAGATGTTAGATAGTGGGATATGCAAAGTCAATGGAAAGTGTTTAAGTATAGAAGTAATCATAATTCTTACATTTGTTAACAGGGAATTAATCATCATATTACTAGGTGTGAAATTTATTAAAATAAGAGTCTAAAAATGAAGACCAATCAGGTGGCTTACCTGGGGTTAAGGCAAAGGCCGTAGAACAAGAAAACAAAGAATGGTTTTCAGAGATTTTTTAAAAAGAAAATGAACAGAAATAGTGGCTGAGGAAAAGGAAAAACTCAGTAATTGTGGTATAAGGTATAGAAAAGAACAGGAGGAAGAAAATGACAGTTTAAAATTTAGCTTATTTGTTTATTCTCCTCTGTTTGTATAAATGATTTAGGAGTGCCTTGCACTGGTGAAAACATTACAACAGATTAAAAAATATGTAATACATAGGGAGATAGAGATGAAGAGAAGTAAAGTGAAGTCAAAATTGGCGCTCAAAATGCACATTATATGATTTGTGTAACTACTCAATATGAGTCAGATTTGGCTTGATTTTGGTTTTGCATGTTTGGGGTTTTTTTGTGTGTTTTGTTTTGGGGGCACTGCAAGACTTGCAGGTTCTTAGTTCCTTGACCAGGAATCGAACCCAGGCTCTCAGTAATGAAAGTGCAGAGTTCTAACCATTAGACGGCCAGGGAGTTCTTGATTTCTGTTTCTTAATGGCCAGAGCAAAGAGAGAAGTAGTCTGAGTGCAAGATCCATAGTGTCTAAAATAGGTGAAACAAGGGAAACTGAGAAGAACCCAGTTTTTCCTGGCACTGAGAATGGAAAACTCCTGTAGGAAAGAGCCAGTGTTCAGTATACATCGAACTGGAAGACCCACTGGTACAAGTGACAGATGAAAGTATGCACATAGCATTCGAGAGAAACGCTGGACTAGGCGATCCAGATTCGGGAATTAGTGTCCTTAGTCGAATATGCCCCTCAGATTTTTTCATTGCCACCTCATACATTAACACAAGAATTTTATTAGCAGCAGAAAGTACATGTTCTTTGTTTAAAATGAGGATACTGAAGTTTATCAATAAAAGACTACATTGAAAACATTATTCCTAAGTTTTGTTTTTCAGAATGAACTTCAGGTGATTCTACAACCTCAGTTTGCATGGTAGAATTCTGTGAGGATCAGAACAGTACCACTTAAAACGCCGCTACTGCATTTAAAATTGTCCTAATCCCACCCACAACCAAGAGCAAACGTTCTAGTCGCTATTATGTGGAACCATAACTGAGGGGGTTTTTGTCAGTTTCCTTTCATGTCATACACATGTGTCAAGTCAGATCAGTCCAGAGCTGATTCCAGAAGAAAAGAGGCAATATTCAGTCATGACCAGGCTTATTTTCTAAGATAACTAATGTTCACCATATGCCCATTTATACTTCCTCGAAAAGTAAGGTAAACTTTCAGATTTTCTCTATTCTAACTTAGAGAAAGAACATGTATGTAAGTGATTTAAAATCTTGACTAACTCTACTCCCCTGTTTTGACTTACAACTATCAGCCTCACATACAAAATCAAAGTAGGGACTTGGAGAATCCATATGCGTTTTAGAAGACATTTAAAGAAATTCATTACTGTTGTTCAACTTTTTAAGCACATTCTGTTGGCATCTGCCTAGAATTCCCCAGAAACCATTGGATTCAAATCTTTATCAATTTCATATATAATATCTCTGAAACCATCTGGTTCTTAACAGTTCAGGGGATAGAGTCAAGCAAAATCTTTCTAGTAGCTGTATACCTTTTGATTATCACGAGTGTTTTTCTCTCTGCCAAATAGAACATGTCAAAGCTTTCACATTATTTTATAGTCATTCTTGACTCTGTGATCATAATGTGTTGATGTATGTCTGCCCTTATTTATAAACTGGGTTTGCATTTACAATTAAAACACATGAAAATAATATCCATTTAGCAGTGTATCTTTATGCTATAGCTACCCATTTTTTTTTAATGTCATAGCTACATTTATTTGTAGGATATCATTTAGCTTTTCCTTTAAATATGGTTGTATCAGTCACAGACAGGGAGAAAAACAAATTTATGTATTTTAAGACCACCTTCTAAATTAAAAGATACAAATGTGTTTATAAATTTCTGGTTATGTTTGAGAAATCTTTTTAGTCTTTACTTAGGTAACCAGAGTAAAAGAAATCATTTCATTTTCTTGCTTTTTTTTTTTGCTTTTTTAGCATTTTTAATGCTTCCATCCTGAAAAGATAGGAATTCAGCTTTTCTACCACCAACTGGTGAATTTCAAAATCAACAAAATGATAAGGGGAACATTGGGGCTCGTTGACATCTACACTTACCATACTCTTCCTTTGTGAAGCAAAAATACAATATGAATAAACAGTATATAGGCACAGTACGAAAAAATGAATGTCAAAGTATAGCAGTGTAAATGCTGTATTTGACTTTCAGGTTTAGTAGATTTTTATCTTGGATTATAGCTTGAAAGATTAACCAGCAATTCATCTCATAAGCTTGAACACACATCACAGTAGAAAAGAAATTGGTATTTGGAGTTCCTGGATAAAGTGCTATTCAAAGGGACTCCTTAGTCATTAAAACATTGAGTTAGTTTTGTGAATGGCATCAGTGAAAATCTTTCTCATGTAAAGAAAGCAGTAGGAATAAACTAAGTCAAAGGCAAGTTCCTCTGGTCCCTCATCCACAATGTTTATCCCAGTGGGATATGATACAGTCTGTGCAATTGCTATGTTCCACAATAATTATAAAAGTAATAACATGTGGTACGAACAGAACTTGTAACAAAGAACAGCAGTAGATGGTAAAATAAACCACTGGTTATGTCAAAACTAATAACTTATTTACTCATGCAGAGTCAAGGAGTTAAGAGGTCAGATGAGCCCCGTTGTTTAAGCCTTACTAATAGTACACATGGCTTTTCTGGCTCATCATTTTCAACAGTTCCTCCAGAACCATTTTAAGGATTATGTGAAATTGACTGGATTTCATTAATGGCTCATGTAAGACATGCGCTCATCATATCTTTGAGAGTGAGGTCCAAGATATGTAAGCATTTGCCTTTCTGCAGCTTCTGGAAAGAGGTGGTGAGTTCTAAGACCTCTTGTCATAAATACAACATTCACTAACATAGAAAACAGTATCCATCTTTTTTAGGAATGAAAGTAATTGTACAGTGCGACACCCGCAGCATTTTAAAAATGTTATGTATCATGGTGTACTTAAAAAAACAGTGCACTTATTGATCTTCCCATTTTACTTTGATTTAAAATTCAGATCTTTTCTTCCCATTGAAATCTTTGCATTTATATTTATAAATGTATAGGGGAAAATCCATTTCAGACATATGCAATCTCATAAATTACGTTTGGTAGTTGAAACAGTGCGTACTTATGTCATGGACTGAACATCCTCCTTTATTAGAATGCTATTTATTGCCACCAGCTGCACTGCTTAGCTAAGAAAGTTCTTGACACCAGCGATTGCTTTTCAGCACCACTGCTTCCGGCTGCTAACAGGGGATTCTATTTCCAAATGAAGCCACCCCTCTCAAGCTCTTCCTTCTGCTACACAGATACCTCCTGTCATCGTGATGCTGGAGAATCAATGGGGGATGGGCCTGCACCCACTCATGCTCTATGATCTCCCAGGCTGTAAATCTCCCCTGGCTTTGAGATTTCTCGCCTAATAGCACTGGCCTGAGAGCTGTCAAATGCATTCGGGGAATCTACCCAACAGTAATGGATTTTTCAAAATTAAGATGTGAATTCAGCTTGTGATCAAAGGGTGCTTCAGAGTCATCGGCATGTGTTTCAGAAGAGAAGCATGGTGCATATCACAGTAGACATTGGTCTCTATTTTATTACATTTTACAGCAGGGAAAACTAGACAAAGGTAATTACTCTTCTTCTGTTAAAGACTATTATTACACTTGCATGAACAGTTAGCCCTGCTGTTATTTTCTCTGCTGCCTGTGCCAATGGCATCCAGACCATCCAAGCAGGAAAGGTAGAGAAATGGCGGTTTCAGCTCATTTCCAACGTCACAGTAAGTCCACTTTGAAAGGTAATCTTCCAGACCACAACTGTGTGTGCCAACACATTCACACGTTCCATTATTTGTTGACAGGATCTGTGTCCCTGTCTTCTGCATGCCAGTTGAACACTGTCTCCTTTCTTTTTTTTTTTTAAAATGCCTTCACACATAATTGGGCTCCCAGAGCCCGCAGAACTCACAGCAGCAGACTGTGACAGGGGGAGACCTCCCTCTGTTAACATGGAAATGGAATTTCCTTGCTCTCCTCTAGAAAGGAAATCCCCTCCAGGTCAAGGTTAAGGCTTTCTGCAGTGTGGGGAGGGGGAGCTCATGCAGAAGATACCTTAACCTGTGATCTTAGAGAGTTCTCTTGAAGTGGTGTCAGGCCCTCAAGCCTTCATAAGCAGCAAATTTCTTCCCTTGACTAAACAAGAGGACAAGCAGAAAATTGATTTCTAGACATTACCTTTGAGATACAGGCTGAAAATTAGAACTTGGGGGTGCTCTTTGCCCCCACCAAGAACTCGGGCAGAGACAGGCTCTGAATATTCTTCATTTCAGCCTTAGAAGTGCAGCTGTTCAACCTGAGATCCCCTTCTGAGATAAAGTCATTGCTCCTCTCCTTCAATTTTTCTCCTAATTCCACAGGGGATTTGGTTAAAACAATATGCTCCTGTGGCCATTATTTATAATGATTCGCCTGAGGTTCACTGACCACTCGCCAGGCAAATATTATTACCTGCATCATGACAGTGCAAAAACCAGAGCACAAAATTGTCACCTTGGCTTTCCCTCGTGCCATCTATTGACTCACAGGACTGACATCGAACTTGTTTTTTTTTTTTATTTGTTGTTTTGCTCAGTTTCCTCTTGAGCCAATCTCCAACATCAGATCAAGTAGAAAGATCAGGAAGGATAACATGGATTCAAAACGTCACATCAAAGAAAGAAAATGTTGGACCAAAAAGAGACAGGATGTTGGTGAATGTCTGTATGCATTTCCATATTGACAACTTGGGCCAATGGGAAGGAACCGTCCAGGCTTCAGATACTCTGACCCTCCTGCATGCTGACCATTGAGAAAAGAAAGGACAGGAGACATGGGATTTTGGTAGAATCACTTATTTCTCTTTTCTAAAAAGTACGTAATTAAAAACAAAAAGAACACATCTTAGACCACTTGGTAAAATGTCCCAAGGGTATGTGCTCTTTAATGAGGCTGAAAATGGACACTATGTTTTAAACAATTAAAGAATGAGGATCAAATGTAAAAAAAGCAGAAAAAGAGCTCCAGAAAAAGACAAATGACTGATGCTAGATACAAAACCTCAGAAGGTAAGCTGAGTACGTCTTGAGAAAGTCAGAAGAAATGTGGTTACAGTCTTCTTTCAAGATAATCTTTTATCTGAAACATCATGCAGCTGCATCTGACCATTCATTTAATATTCATTGGTGATGTTAGCAACATAGATTTGGGGCATAAAAATATGGAAATAAAAAACATTCAAAATAAGCTTGAGACTCTTCCCTCTGTCTGTGACAGTAATTTGAATTCATCCTGTAATATCCATTCAACAACCATTTATTGTATGCCTACGAAGGGCCTAGTACTATATGCTAAGCGCTTTAGATCTTTAAATTCTGAATTCCTAGGATATTATCTTCAACTGTAATTGTGATATACAACAAATTTTATGGAGTCTATAGGAAAGTCTACTCTTACTTTGGGTTTTAAGGTGACTTTTGGGAGGGACTACAATTTTTATAGCTTCTTCTAAACTTTTTCAAGTTATTATAGTCTTCTCTAATATTCATATAAAATTTTCTCACTTAAAAATCTCCAAATGAGTTTGATTTACCTATTATAGAAATTGAACACATTGAAATTGCCTAATACTTATTAATTCTCCCATCTTTATCAAAGAAAGCATAGTTATTAAATTAATAACTAAATCCAATTTTCCCTTCAAGAAAAGAAATACTTGTGGAAAAAAATCAATTGATCCTCCAGAAATTCTCTATTTGTTAGATCACATCAGCAGAGTAAGCCTCCCTGAAGTGAAGTGTTAGTCACTCAGCGTGTCCAACTCTTTGCGACCCGTTGGACTATAGCCTGCCAGGCTCCTCTGTCCATGGAATTCTTCAGGTCAGAATATTGGAGTGGGTTGCCATTCCCTTCTCCAGGGGATCCTCTGACCCAGGGATTGAACCTAGATCTCCTGCACTCAGGCAGATGCTTTACCATCTGAGCCATTAGGGAAGCCCAACCTCAGTAGATAGCACTAATAATTACTCATCCCACATGAACCCAGTAGAATTGAGTGACTATACAAGATTCTGTCTTAGTTGCAAGAAAGTAAAATAAGCAGTTTCAGTGATTACACTGAATGAAATAATGCAGCACAATCAAAGTCAGCTTAATGCACACGGAATCCAGAGCCTGGCTGTCTAAGCAGCAGTTCTGGCTCTGCCACTCATTAACAATGTGACCCAGGGCAAATTGCAGACTTTCTCAACGCCTCATCTGTGAAGTGGGTATAGTAATTTATCTACCACTTAGAATTATCTTGAGGAATAAATTGTTTTATATGTGCTAAGCACCCAATAAATAAATGGTAACTAAATTTATTATAATGTCAAAAGCATTATTTTAAATGAACACACATGGAAGAGTTTGTGGCCATCTTTCTCTTGCTAGGGATGTTAACACATAACTTATGGCTCTACACCATTACTTCATACAGTAAGTTGGCTTTCCTGAGTAGATTAATCTCTTTTCGCTAAATGTTAGCTCTTTGTTTCATTTCACTGCTCACTAAGACCAAATACCTGCTTTCTCCCCACTTAAAGAGCTCCTAAAATCCCTCTTCCCCCTACAGAACATAGACTGACTTGTAGGGGTAAGATGATAAATCTCTTCCCCCTTCAGTTTCAACAAGCTACTTACACAACACAAACACACAACACACCCAAGCATGTAAGTCAATGTTTACATTACATCTTGGCGAATGTTTCTTTGCAGGGTGCGCATTTTAAAATGTAGGCTTCTTGCCAGGGCATGAGTTTCATCTATTTAATTTGTTTCCTAGGCTCATACTTGACCATAGTTGGGGGCAGTGGTAGTGCTTCTAGAACATTTTGTGCTGCTTATCACCCAGAAAGTGTGGGTTGGGGAGAAGAATTCTAGGGAGATGTTTAATCTGCCACATCTCAAAAAGTGAGCCTGACACAAGCATTAGGCAGACCCCAGAAGAAAGTGGACCAGAGGATGGCTGTGAGGGGTGTCTCTTTCAATCTCCAAACCATGGCACTTTTAAAGAAGCCACCATCTGGACTAAAAGGACATTAATTGTTATAAAGGGAAGAAAGGTTAAGGCAGGTACACTCCACAGTTGTGTATGTGAAAAAAGCCTTCATCTGATCCCATCCCTGAATGACCAGCTCCCAGGCTGATCACTCTGCCTTGCCATACTCTGGGACAATTTTGAGTCTTTTCATCAGAACTGAATAGCCTGTTTCAGTGACTGATGTAGAAGGTTAAAAGAACTATTTGAAACCTCAGAACCATGTAGATTCTACCTTATGGAAAGTACACAGAAGTAGCATCATCTAAGATGATGATTTTCAAGTTTGGCTGCACACTGGGATCACCAATGTACTCAATACACATTCTAGTTCCCACTCCAGAGGTTTGGTCTGGAACATGGACTGGGCATCAGGATTTAGAGCGCCCTTCTTGGTTCTGAAGTATAGTTGAGGAACTGTGATCTCCACAGTAAATAGCCTGAGCACCAGTTAACGAAAGCAGCAGGTAAGGGTGTGCCCTGTGCCCCAGGCTTTTCCATGACCTGGCTCTCGAGATAAACTGACAAGACAGTAAGACCCTGGCTCCTGCATATGTTTGCAAAGCATTTACCATGTGTAAATTTCTAGGTCAATTCTCAAAAGGGATCCAATGAGATTCTTCTTAAAGAATCAGTCCTTCCCTGAAAGCACCTTTCTTTTCTCTCCTGTAACTTGTCACCCCAATTCTTTCTCTCAAGGGGAAGCTAGCGAATTACTATTATGGCAGTTTTCTCTTTCCTAAGAAGGTTAATTAAAATAAAGCAGCCTTTATATGCTATGACTACTTGTTTGAAATTGTTAGAAATAAAGGAGAGGATCAGATCAGATCAGAACAGTCGCTCAGTCGTGTCCGACTCTTTGTGACCCCATGAATCACAGCAGGCCAAGCCTCCCTGTCCATCACCAACTCCCGGAATTCACTCAGACTCACGTCCATCGAATCAGTGATGCCATCCAGCCATCTCATCCTCTGTCGTCCCCTTCTCCTCCTGCCCCAGTCCCTCCCAGCATCAGAGTCTTTTCCAATGAATCAACTCTTCGCATGAGGTGGCCAAAGTACTGGAGTTTCAGCTTTAGCATCATTCCTTCCAAAGAAATCCCAGGGCTGATCTCCTTCAGAATGGACTGGTTGGATCTCCTTGCAGTCCAAGGGACTCTCAAGAGTCTTCTCCAACACCACAGTTCAAAAGCACCAATCCTTCGGCGCTCAGCTTTCTTCACAGTCCAACTCTCACATCCATACATGACCACAGGAAAAACCATAGCCTTGACTAGACAAAACTTTGTTGGCAAAGAAATGTCTCTGCTTTTGAATATGCTATCTAGGTTGGTTATAACTTTCCTTCCAAGGAGTAAGTGTCTTTTAATTTCTTGGCTGCAGTCACCATCTGCAGTGATTTTAGAGCCCAGAAAAATAAAGTCTGACACTGTTTCCACTGTTTCCCCATCTATTTCACTGGATGCCATGGTCTTCGTTTTCTGAATGTTGAGCTTTAAGCCAACTTTTTCACTCTCCTCTTTCACTTTCATCAAGAGGCTTTTTAGTTCCTCTTCACTTTCTGCCATAAGGGTGGTATCATCTGCATGTCTGAGGTTATTGATATTTCTCCCGGCAATCTTGATTCCAGCTTGTGTTTCTTCCAGTCCAGCGTTTCTCATGATGTACTCTGCATATAAGTTAAATAAACAGGGTGACAATATACAGCCTTGACGTACTCCTTTTCCTATTTGGAACCAGTCTGTTGTTCCATGTCCGGTTCTAACTGTTGCTTCCTGACCTGCATACAAATTTCTCAAGAGGCAAATCAGGTGGTCTGGTATTCCCATCTCTTTCAGAATTTTCCACAGTTTATTGTGATCCACACAGTCAAAGGCTTTGGCATAGTCAATAAAGCAGAAATAGATGTTTTTCTGAAACTCTCTTGCTTTTTCCATGATCCAGCAGATGTTGGCAATTTGATCTCTGGTTCCTCTGCCTTTTCTAAAACCAGCTTGAACATCAGGAAGTTCATGGTTCACATATTGCTGAAGCCTGGCTTGGAGAATTTTGAGCATTACTTTACTAGCATGTGAGATGAGTGCAATTGTGCGGTATTTTGAGCATTCTTTGGCATTGCCTTTCTTTGGGATTGGAATGAAAACTGACCTTTTCCAGTCCTGTGGCCACTGCTGAGTTTTCCAAATTTGCTGACATATTGAGTGCAGCACTTTCACAGCATCATCTTTCAGGATTTGGAATAGCTCAACTGGAATTCCATCACCTCCACTAGCTTTGTTCGTAGTGATGCTTTCTAAGGCCCACTTGACTTCACATTCCAGGATGTCTGGCTCTAGGTCAGTGATCACACCATCGTGATTGTCTGGTCATGAAGATCTTTTTTGTACAGTTCTTCTGTGTGTTCTTGCCATCTCTTCTTAATATCTTCTGCTTCTGTTAGGTCCATACTATTTCTGTCCTTTATCGAGCCCATCTTTGCATGAATTGTTCCTTTGGTATCTCTGATTTTCTTGAAGAGATCTCTAGTCTTTCCCATTCTGTTGTTTTCCTCGATTTCTTTGCATTGATCGCTGAAGAAGGCTTTTTTATCTCTTCTTGCTATTCTTTGGAACTCTGCATTCAGATGTTTATATCTTTCCTTTTCTCCTTTGCTTTTCGCTTCTCTTCTTTTCACAGCTATTTGTAAGGCCTCCCCAGACAGCCATTTTACTTTTTTGCATTTCTTTTCCATGGGGATGGTCTTGATCCCTGTCTCCTGTACAATGTCACGAACCTCAGTCCATAGTTCATCAGGCACTCTATCTATCAGATCTAGGCCCTTAAATCTATTTCTCACTTCCACTGTATAATCATAAGGGATTTGGTTTAGGTCATACCTGAATGGTGTGGTTTTCCCTATTTTCTTCAATTTAAGTCTGAATTTGGCAATAAGGAGTTCATGGTCTGAGCCACAGTCAGCTCCCAGTCTGGTTTTTGCTGACTGTATAGAGCGTCTCCATCTTTGGCTGCAAAGAATATAATCAATCTGATTTCGGTGTTGACCATCTGGTGATGTCCATGTGTAGAGTCTTCTCTTGTGTTGTTGGAAGAGGGTGTTTGCTATGACCAGTGCCTTTTCTTGGCAAAACTCTATTAGTCTTTGCCTTGCTTCATTCCGTATTCCAAAGCCAAATTTGCCTGTTACTCCAGGATAGAGAGGAGAGGATAGAGATATATAAATGCATTTTTCCATGTTTCATGATGAAGTGAAACTGCAAAGAAATCAACAGGTCAAAAAGCATCTCAGGTTTTTGCACATACTCACCCAATCTAGTCAAGGCTATGGTTTTTCCAGTGGTCATGCATGGATGTCAGAGTTGGACTGTGAAGAAAGCTGAGCACCAAAGAACTGATGCTTTTGAACTGTAGTGTTGGAGAAGACTCTTGAGAATCCCTTGGACTGCAAGGAGATCCAACCTGTCCATTCTAAAGGAGATCAGTCCTGAGTGTTCTTTGGAAGGAATGATGCCAAAGCTGAAACTCCAGTACTTTGGCCACCTCATGTGAAGAGTTGACTCATTGGAAAAGATTCTGATGCTGGGAGGGATTGGGGGTAGGAGGAGAAGGGGACGACAGAGGATGAGATGGCTGGATGGCATCACCAACTCAATGGATGTGAGTTTGAGTGAACTCCAGGAGTTGGTGATGGACAGGGAGGCCTGGCCTGCTGCAATTCATGGGGTCGCAAAGAGTCAGACACGACTGAGTGACTGAACTGAACTGAACCCAATCCAAGGTGGATCTGTAGAAGATGTGGGTTTAACCCTGGGTCAGAAAGATCCCCTGGAGAAGGAAATGGACAGCCACTCCAGTATTCTTGCCAGGAAAATCCCATAGACAGAGGAGCCTGGCAGGCTGTAGTCTTTTGAGTTGCAAAGAGTCAGACATGACCGAGTGACTGAGCACACTTTCTCCTTGATTTCTCTTCTCTAGTTGTTTAGCTCTAATCTTTATATGTTGAATAGTGGCTGAAAATGTGATTTATGTAGCTCACCAATACTACTTTCATTGATTTCATAAAATTCTACATCTTTTGAAAGATGTGTAATTTTTCTTTGCAGTTGATTTATATTCTATTGTATTATATTATTGGCTTTATTTTTCTAGAGTATGGCAAGGCAGAGTGACCAGCCTGGGTGCTAGAATTCATATTTAATATTAACATTTAATATTAAATATTTAAATTTTTAGTTTTAATAAAAAATTCAATGATATTTGATTAAATAGCATTTAATAATATTTGAGAGACAGTGACTAGGGTGTTGACACAGTGGATAAATATGTGTTCTGCTAACCCAGGAAGGATAGTTGGAAAGGACTGATTGTATAAGTGACTAACTCAGAAATAGATATTTCTAAGTAACAACCACTTTTCCCTAAACTGCTTGATAACTTCAGCATTGGATACAAATAATCAGATAATGATGTCCACAAGCATAAAAGTCAGGTTTCAGAGTAACCTAGTTATTTTGCCTTCTTATTTTTTCTCCCATCCCAAGGAAGTCTACTGGATGCCTTGGGAGGCAAGAATCTCAAGAAATGGCTTGTTATATTCTCCCACAGCTGAATTTTGGAATAATTAGAAGTGAGCCATTTTATATGAAATTATCTAATAGATGTCCTAAAATTAATTTCTAAAGTGGCACCAATCCAAGAGCTGAAAAATCTATCATATATGTATATATGAATGTACATTACAGAAGTTATTAATAACCAGAGTCATAAATAGCCAGCACCTACATGATTAAATGATTTGAAAACCACCACTGAGATGGTTCTTCATACCCAGTAGAACTTATCTTATGTGACTTAAAAGCAATACGGTAAGGGGCCATAAACACCATGGAAGCTGGACCAGAAGACATGAAGGAAGCCTGGTGTTTCCATCACTACCTATTCCTATTAGGAGGAATACATCATTTACTACAATAAAGGCATGTGCCCATGTTGTTTTCTATGATACTTAATCAGAACAGTCTTTTTAGGAAAGGGGAAGAGAGAAAGAGAATGCACCTCAGTGCCTTCCCCTCAACTGAGCCCTCTTAATATTGTAACAGTGAAGTCCACATAGTTAAATGTACACACATGAATGAGGAGGATAAACAATTAATATTCTGAGTTTGTTGCCTCAGAGTCTGATAGGGAGTCTAAAAGCTAAAGAAATCTCAAATAACTTAAAATCAATCAACAACATAGAAAATGACCTAGAGTAAATCTAAAAATCTCAGAGTAAATGGTAAATGTCAGCCAGGATTTGCAAAGGAAATCTCACCTGTTCAAAGCAAGCTTGGTTTAAAAAATAAAACAAACAAGCAAAAAAACACAAATATATCAGTAAGCTTATTCAGAGCATACACCCTGTAGCTCAGAAGGTAAAGAATCTGCCAGCAATGCAGGAGACCCAGGTTTGATCCCTAGGTTAGGAAGATCCTCTGGAGAAGGGAATGGCAACCTACTCCAGCATTCTTGCCTGAAGAACCCCATGGATGGAAGAGTCTGGTGGGCCCCCATGAACTCGTGGGGTCACAAAGAGTCAGGCACAATGGAGCGACTGACATTACCACCACTACTTCAATTCAGAAACAGAGAAAAATACCGATTAAAAATTCAATAGGCAGGGAAGTATTGATTATTAAAGTATTGTTATAATAAAAGAAATAATGGACACTAAAGAAAACAGGAGAAAGAGAAGAAAATTTCTGGCAACTTTGTTTACATCTCTCTTTAGGTAGCAACCCAGGAAAAAAAAAGTCTTTTAAGCCAGAGGACTGTAATATTCCTTTCCATTGTGGAATCCTGAATCAAGTTTCTAGCCTCAAGAACCAGAAATAAGTGACAATACGGTCAATTTGTGTAATCGGCCAGTGCAGAGACCAGTCAACGCTGAAGGGAAACCATCGTGGGAAGCTTATTATGCCCAATTTAAAATAATAAGCCAAATGAACCATCGGACTGAGGAACAGAAAGCACTGTTTCTTGCTGCCAGTCTAAAGGGAAGTACTCTTATTGTGCTAAGCAATTTGTCAGAAAAAGACAGAAAGAGCTCTCTAGTATTATTAGCACATTAACCAGACTTTTTATAGTTGGACACAAGGCAGGATTGGCCAGAGTGAAATTCAAGAATTCTATTAGAAAAAGTGGATAGTCACTAACCAGATTGACTTGAGATACTGAAGGATGATTGCATTGAATCTACCCAGATGCCCTGAGGACCTGAATAGTATCCGAACTCCATTTTCTGAAGCATTTTATATGACATCAAGTGGAAATAAAGCTATATTATTTTTATTTTAAATCCAATATTATAAGCACTCAGTAAAAGGCTTATTATTTAGTAATCTTCCTGATAAATCTTCAGAGAAAATGTTGCTTAAAGTAAAATGAGTAGAATAGTAAGATTAGAGACATCAAAGATTTATGCTAATGCAAATGTTGGCCAAGATCAACGTGTTTCATTGGTTCTTAAACATTACCCTTAGAAGAATCACCTGGAAGGCTTTTTAAAAATATAGATTCTCCTGCCCAATCTGTGAAGGTTTGACTCAGTAGTTCTGTGATGAGGCCTGGAAATCTGTAATTAACCATCCTTTCTGGTAATTCTGGTGCATGTCAGAGTTTGAGAGTCACATTCCTATTCATATAGCAGTGACGCAGTAACCTTTATGCAGTTTTTTATACTAAAAGTGTTCAATATTTTCCATGGAAAATATAATAATATATTTTATTGACATGATGATAAAAAATGGAAAAAATAACATAATCAAAAAGATATATGACCTCCAAAAAGGCAATTTCATGGAAAAATATTAAACAAGAATTGAATAAGTAGAATACATGCCACATTGCTAATTGGAGAGATATAATATTATGAAAACCTTTGGTGGGGTGGAGCAGGTCCAGCAGACTTACAGACATGTGAGGAAGAGAACAAAAGCTTATCATTGAATTCTGCTGAGATTTTGTTTGTCACAAAGTAATAGTTAATAATATACCCTTCTACTTTAAAAAATCACACACAGCTTTTCAAACACATGGCTGAATTCTCAAGTAAGGGAAATTCAAGGGGCCACAAATGAGAAGAAAATAAAACTCAAGTAGTAGATGCGAGTTGTGCACTGAACCTTGATGCTCGTCCCTATAAATATGTTATGCGTATGTGCAAAGTTGCTTCAGTCGTGTCCGACTCCGCGCGACCCTATGGACTACAGCTGCCAGGCTCCTTTGTCCATGGGATTCTCCGGGCAAGAATGCTTAAGTGGGTTGCCATGCCCTTCTCCGTGGGATCTTCCCGACCCAGGAATTGAGCCCACTTCTCTTACATCTCCTTCATTGGCAGGCAGGTTCTTTACTATTCGTGCCTCCTGGGAAGCCCACATAAAGTATACTTCAACTTAAAAGTGTATCAAAGGTCATAAATTTGAAAGTCATTTAAAAAAGTTAAACTAGTTGTTTAAAATGTACTTAACAGAAAAATAAATTCAGACAAAATTATACCAAATAAAGACACAATCCCATTTCTACCTATAAAAGAAAAAGAAAAACTATCCCAACTTATAAGTCTACTATCACTTTAGTACCAAAAGTAGATAAGGATGGTATGGTATGGGAAATTTATGTCTGTCTCACTGATTAACATAGATAGGAAAATCTGAATAAAAGTGTGGCATACTAAATGCGGGAGGTGGGTGGGGGAGAAGGATACTATGAACTACTTTAGTTTATCCAAAAAAAATGCAAGCATGATTTTACATTTGAAAATCTATTAATGTATTTCACTAAACTAACAAGAGTTCCAGAAATCTGCAAAGAAATCCTCTTCAATCTTTGACTAAATACAAATGAGTTCACATTTATAAGATCTGAGTTCTCAGGGCCAGGTAAATAACAACGTCAGAATACTAGAAAGCTATAAACTGAACAATTCCCAGAACTCTCAAAGGATTAGGAGACAATTGAGTTCTAAACTGTCAGAGTGGAGAGACCTTTTTGAACTCCCAGGACATTCATTAGAGATGCCAAGAGGATCACTGCTTAGCAATAGGGTTAAATTAGGCCTAAAGTAAGGGATACTCTACAGCTACCCTCACAAAGCGTAAGAGCAAGACTCAAGAGTGTCAAGCTGGTCTGCAAATAACTACTTGCCAAAATAAGCTCATCATCCTTTAAAAAAAAAACAAGAAAGTCTAGATGTTTGATGATATAACATTTATAATATCTAACATCCAATAATTTAAAAAAACTAGACATGCAAAGAAGTTAAAAAATATGTCACAAAACAAGGAGATCATGAATTCAATAAAACAATGCCGATATGACAAAGAAGAAGAAATTAGAAAAATGACATAAAATCAGCTATTGTACATCTGTTGAATGGCTTTAAAGAAAACATGAACATAATAAGAGGACACAATATTTTTAAGTTAGTGGAAAACTTCTAGAGCTGAACAATGAAATAAATGAAAAATCCACTTCATGAACTTAACAGCAGATTACACACTTGAGAAGAAAACATCAGTAAACTTGAAAGAAAGAATAGACATTACTTGAACTAAAAAGCACAGAGGAAAATGTGATGATTAAGCAGGTCTTCAATAATCTATCATCAAATCTAAAGGGCTAGCATACAGGTAATTGGAAGATCCTAAAAAAGAGAAAGTGGAGAAGAAGAAGAAATATTTGGCTGAAAATCTCCCAATTTTGATGAAATCTGTAAAGTCAGAGATCCAAAATGCTCAATAACCCAAGGCAAAATAAACACATAAAAAATTACACCAAGGCATATTATGATGTTGAACTGAGGTCTGTTTCACATTAATGATTGTTTACATGTTCCTGCTCTGGAATTAAAATTGGGGCCAGAAGTCCACAAAAAGTCTTGTACACAAATATTCATAGTAACTTTATTAGCTTCAAACTGGAAACATTCATATTTCCATCAACAGTTAAATGAATGAACAGATTGTGGTATATCTATACAATGAATACTACTCAGAAATAGAAAGAAAAAAGCTGCCCATACAACCAATAACATGGACAAATCTCAAACATATATCACTGAGCAAAGAAGCCAGAAATAAAAGAATGCATACTGTATGATTCTATTTATATGAAAATCTAGAAATGTAAATGTTGCTTAATAGATCAATTCACTGAATAAGTATATGGAAGGTAATATTCTGAAATAGTCTGCTTTCTCCTTTTGTCTTTCTTGGTTCATAACCTCCTCCCTGCTTGACCCAAGGACACTTTTGGTATGGAGGAAGGCAGGAGGTCAGATGGTTGTACAAGAGAATTAGGATTGTTACAAAAGGATCCCAATGTTCAGATTCTGACCTTTCAAATTAATTTTATATCATGAAAATATATCAAAACATGAATATAATTGTCTTGCAGTGGTTTATAAATTAGCAATTGTCTTGAAAGAACAATATCTGAGTTATTCTTTCTTCTTCCTGAAGTTTCTAGGACCATGCCTATAGGATCTACTCAAGTTGTTCTCCGAGATTCTCCTAGAGGGCATTCCTTCTGCCTATTAGGCTTTTTGGTAGAAGGGAAATAAGACATAGTGAAAGGGAGCAACATATTCCCTAAGCCAAAAGTGGAAAATGAGCAAGGTGAAGGGGGAGTCAGAAAAGGAAGATGTCTCATTGTTCACATTCTCTGTGCTCCACCCCCTTCAGGTATATACTGCAGGTAAATTGAGGAAAATGCCAAGAGGAGAATGGTTCTATATCAACATGGGATAATAATTATGAGGGCAGAATCGGGTGGTTGGGCAGCCAGATGATTTTGCTTACAGTCCTGAGCCTCCCTTAATTCCAGAATCATGAATACAGTGAGCCTTCCTAGGGTACATCCTGGAAAATATGGTGTGAGTCTACAACAAAGGCTGACCAGCAGACCCAGAGGCTGACTAGACACAGTGCAGGCAGAGCCTGAGATGGGGTCAGCAAGAGTTTGGAGGAGACCCAGCAGGCCAGAAAGTACCACTGGGCCTAGATAAATGTGAGAGAACCCAGACTACGTATTCTGCCAGCTGCAGACTTTAGTCACAAAAACCAGCATAGTGAGTAGCAACCTAGAGGGACAAGTGACATTATTCCTAGATTCAAAAGGTCCCTCTTCCTCTCCTACTTAAGTTCAAGAATATCTCTTCCCCAAAACTGAGATGCCATCTTGGAGAGGGAATTGACAGAAGGGTGGGAGACTGAAATTTCTGAGATTTTGAGTATTTTTCTGGAGATGAAAAGCTATCTAAAGGCTTCCCAGGTGGCACAGTGGTAAAGAGTCCACCTGCCAATGCAAGAGATATGAGTTTGATCCCTGGATTGGGAAGATCCGCCAGAGGAAGAAATGGCAACCTGCTCCAGTATTCTTGCCTGGTGAATTCCTTGGTCAGAGGAGCCTGGGGGGCTACAGTCCATGCAGTTTGAAAGAGTCAGAAAGAACTGAGAAACTGAACACAGCACAATAGAACTTCAAAATTAATAGATCAGATTAAAAAATAAACCAGAATATGTTTCAAATTAGTATGAAAAGAGCAAAAATAAGGAAACTATATTTTCTCTGCCCATCTGAATTTCATTCTGTCCCAGTATTAAGATAAATCTGGAATTGGTTGTTTGGGGAGAGTAGACAATAAAACTTTGAGAAATCATGCTGCCTTGGTAAACAAGAATTTTAATCAAAATTATAATTCCAGAATTAGGAGGTACCCCTTACATTTTGGAAAAATTCAGTTTGGGGCATAAATAAGAGGAAATAGAAATTTTATATGAATCATTATCCTAAATTATGGTAAAGGCTGAAATAGAATAGTTTGAAGAGAAATTTAAATTGTAAGGTTCAATAAAGCCAAAATATATTAATTAGAAAAAAAAAAAAAACTAATGACTTTGGGACCTATGCTTTTGAAAAAAGCATAATTTATTACTACTGCAGAGATTAATATCAAACTCTGTTGGCCATTAGTATAACCCAGAGTAGACCCAAAGCATTAACCAGAATAGTGGTTCTCATGTTTGGTAAATCAATATATATTACAGTATAATACATCAGTAAACACAACAGTAAAACAGTTCTAAATAGATGTATCATTGGTATATATGTACCAACTTGATGGGTTAGGGCCAATTTAACACAGTTGCTTGGAAGACATAAGTTTGAAAAAATCTTGAAAAAAATAAGGCAAATGCATGCACACAGAGAGAGCCAAGATCTGAAAGATTTGTGAGATGTGAGTGAGGGGGAAAATAGAAGATAAACAAACAAAAATAGTGATGAGAAGAGGCAGTTATTAAAGGCTATTGATTGTAAAGTAATAAGAGCAAAACCTTGATGTAGTGCTATGTACTGGTCAAGCTCACCAGCTCCTGAGCACATGTTCTTAACTTCTATACTATTCTACAGTTCTACAAATAAAAAAGAATTTGTATTTTTAGACAAGAAGGAGTTTAGATTTGAGGGGCAGTAAGGACTCACAACAAATTCTGACAACTTTTTGCCCAAATGTGAAAGTAGTTTTATTTTTTTTGTTTGGAGAAATAAACAATCCAGTTCCACTTTGACCCCCTAAATTAATGAGGAAGTACTTCCACTTTAGGAATTTATATAACAGATACAGCACACATGTGCATGAAGACATATGTACAAGCATATTTGTTGTTATGTTGGTATTTACAAAAGACAGGAAATCTAAATGTTTAGCAATAAAAGACTAATTAAACCATGCTTCATCCATGCAATAATTACCTCCTTCAAAATAAGGGGAGAGATTTGTAGGTACTGACACGTGGAACGATCTCCATCATAAACTGTTAACTGCAAAAAGCAAGGAGCAGGAGAATGAATGGCAGATTTCTTCCAGTTGCTCATCCTGGTTTGCTCTTCACTCTTCGCTGCTCTGCTCCTTGTCCTGGGAGACCCACCTCTATGGGTTATATCACTGGGCTCCTCGGTCCTCCAACTGCTGGTTGCATTTGGCTAGTGGGGAACCCCAACATGGGCTCAAACAAGAGTGAGGTCTGAGTGTTCATTCTCTCCTTACCTTAAGCTAGCCACGTCACTGCTCCTCCCCTATCCGATTCCTCCCTTTCAACTTGGAGAAATCACTCGTCTTCTTTAAGCCTAAGGGATAATACAGCTCCACTGTTTCCATCCTGAGTATTGAGCTGCTCCTTGTTGTTCCCCTATATTATAACCAATGTATGTGATGATAATTTCTTTGTAAAGAAACTATCCTCTAATTTTCCACATTTGAGTGCACCCTTTGTTTCCTGTTATGACCCAAATATGCTATTATGATAACAATAGAAAGAGTGATGGAGAGATCTAGAAATACACATTTATATATGCAGAGAATACATTTAGAATGGTATACTTAAAATGCTAACAATAACAGTCAGGGATAGAAAATGTCACTGGGCTTGGGAATGGAAGGAAGTCTTCATGACATACCCTTTCATATTATTTGAGTTTCTTATCAGGTTGATGTATTAGCCATTAGGAAAAATAATAAAAATAAAATGTTAAGAAAGTAATCCAAACATTACCTCCAAGATGGAAAAAATCAGTGAGGAAACTATCCCATAAAGTCTAAAGTCTAGTTTAGATAATATATGTAGATGAAAATGTGATGTATAATCCATGAAGTTGAATTTGTGAGTGGATACACTCCAGTACTCTTGCCTGGAAACTCCCATGGAGGGAGGAGCTGCCATCTATGGGGTCGCACAGAGTCGGACACGACTGCAGTGACTTAGCAGCAGCAGCAGAGAGGTTCTCTTCAACGAATATTTTGCAGATATTTAATAGAATCTAACAAAGAGTGATACACATTAATGTGGATTCTCTACTTTTAACTTACTTGTCATTAAGTTGCTGAGGTTTTTATTTAGGTTTAATTTACAGATACCATTCACAAGCTAGTCACAATCTTCTTTTGGACTAAATGTAACAATTAGTCATTTACTTTTGGCTTTATGAAGTGAAAACTCACTAGTGCTAATGAGTGTGGATCACTTTGGGAAAAAAAGTGAAAGTGTTCATCCCTCAGTCGTGTCCAACTCTTTACGACCATTATCTGTAGCCCACCAAGTTCCTCTGTTCATGGAATTCTCCTGGTAAGAACACTGGAGTGGGTCACCATTCCCTTCCCAGGGGATCGTCCCAACTCAGAAATAGAACCTGGTCACCTGCATTGCAGGCAGATTCTTTACCACCAAGCCACCAGGGAAGCCCAGGAAATAAGACTTCCTGTCAGGACATAAACTTTTTGTTACATCTTGAGTCAACAGTTTTGTAAGCCATGAATGCAAAATATCAAGTTGTCTTTTTTTTTTTTCCCCCTTTTTCTTTCTTTTTTTTTTGGCAACAATTTAGCAATGGCATATGCTTCTAACTCAAATGACTTCACTTCAAATTGACATTAAGAAATGTTTTGAAGCATAGTCATTTGATAATAATTTGCTTCAAAATAAGCAGCTCGCTTATTTTTAATGGGACCCACATCCCTTAGCATGTGGACTCAACAGTGTGGTAAATAAAAAAGCAACATGCTCTTGAAAATAGTCCCCAGTATGTTCCACTCTGCAGCTTCGTGGGTTGCGTTTGTTACTTCGAGCCCCCAGTTAGGGCTGTAGGTGTAAACCCCACCATTTTCTTCATGGCAACAAGGGCAAACACTGAGACGGAGGAACTGGGCTTCTGTCAAGAACCCACTCTTGACTTGAGTGTATTTCAGCTTTCAAGACCTGATTGTTTTCTCTTGTCTCCCAGGGATCACTAGCTACCTTATCACAAGAAGAATGACCCTTTGACAGCATGACTGCCACCCAGAATCTACACCAAATTGCAACCTTAGAGATGCCAATGGCACTGAAGAACTCATCAAGATCAGAAGGTCAGGAAGACAATTACATTAGTACATATATGGTCTACAAGTTATTTGACAATTTTCTTGGCTTACAAAAAAAATCATTTTTTAAAGTTTCTTTTGACATACTTAACTGCCTTTTTGCTTACAGCCTGCACACTGCCAGTATTCTTAAAGTATCAGGGATTCCACCAAATGAGAATACTGCCTTTATTCTATTTGCATTCCATTTCATAAAATGTTGAACTAGAAGCAACAGTTTTCTCCTTCCCCAAACAATCACTAGTATTCTCTTATCCACTTTTTACTATTGGCAAAATACCAATTAGACCAGCTATTTATAAAAGAATATTCTATAAAGGAACTGAAACTAAAAGACTTGGTTGTTAACAGTGAAGGCAGATAATAAACTAAAATAAATGGCAGGCTTACTATTTAAGCTGCTTGACAACTTGAATTAATCCAACTTTAACCTGCCTTTTGCCATTGTACCAAATTGATTAATAAAACATTACTAGTTAGAGGTTTAAAAAAAAAAAAAACTACATCAACCAGTAATTAATTGCTTAATTTCTTCAAAGTAACTTGAAATTTTTGTAATAATAATAAATTACAGCAACCAGTTATCAACTATCTGCTATATGTCAGATACTTTACATGCATTGGTTCTAACCTTTACCACAATCCATCTGGGCAAAAGATTAATATGCCCATTTTACAGAAAAAGAAATACACTCAGAGATTTTAAGGGACCCAGAGGACAACACAATCTCATTTCCTCCCATTTCCTTCCATGCTTTAGTTTACATTGTAACAAATGACTTGTCCAGTCATACAACCATTTCAGCTGATTTATTCATTGAATGAACCAGTGTAATTCATTCACTGTCTTGGATTTGGGGAGATACAGCTTGACAGCTACAAAGAGTATGTTAGGTGTCAATGAAATAATGGAGTATGGGTTGACTCAGATCATCTGAAGGATTCCACTCACAGGGGCCCCAACATCCAACTGGTTTTAATAATTAAATTGATCCAGATTTCCCAAAGCAAGAAACTGTGGCTACATTCTGTAAGTCTGTTGTGTACCACCAAGTCTTGTGTGGGTGTGCAAAAATCAAGTTGTCATCCTCAAGGTTAAAGAGGTTCCACTACCTTAGTCTAAAAGAAAAAAGCAGTATTCTTGTATGACTGTTCTAGTTCCAAGAGTAGCACTGGATGTGAATGGATGATCATTCAGCAGCTTTATTTACTGTACCCTTTTTTGACAATGAGTAGATACACCAAAAGATTGCACTTTGTTGAAAATGACAGAAGTTTTCACACAAGTCATAGAAGACGCAAGAAGTCTCATGTTACCATTCAGGGATGGCATATCTCTTTAAGTTCTTCCCAATGGCTTTTATGGCAATGAAGAAACCAAGGAGCATATTTTTCTTGCCATCTTACGTGCTGTTTTTAGTCTTTTTCTGGCAGCATGCCTGGAGTGTGAGGGTTGGTCTCCAGATAGATCTTTAAGTCTTTCTCCTTGCCAATTACCATCACTCAAATACCCTCATTATCAGTGGGTATCTTAAGCTCTGGGTTACACCTCCTCTTTATTCCACTTCCAGAAGTAGAGCTTCTAAAACAGATGCTTCTATTAATGTTGCAACTCAGCTGACCAGGCATCTGTGCCTAGAGATGGAGTTGGAAAGACAACAAGTTCTGAAAGAAAAGGTAAATAATTTAATAATGCATTTCCTCTACCTAATATGACACAAAAGTTAATGCTCTACAAAGGAGCCAAAATTTCTGAAAGTAAAATGATTTGTGTATATAGATCCTTCATTTTGCTTACATCATTTTACACCAAGCCTCATAGATAACAGTACTATCTTTCATCTCGGGTTTTCCTTCATCCCACTCACTCTAACATCCAAATAATTTTTCACTCCTGCAGTAGTTCCATTTCTTAAAGTCTTTTTAAAGAATAAGCATGTTTTTGTATAGAAAGAAAAGACTGAAATGGAATTTAATATGTCATATTTACATTAAAATATGAACTGAACTGTTATTTTATAAATATGTTATGTTAACATTAATATGTTAAAAAAAAAAGTCAGCCCTCTGTATCTGCGAGTTCCACATCTGAAAATTCAGCCCACTACATACGGAAAATATTCAGGAAAAAAATATTTCCAGAATACAAAAAGCAGAACTTGCACTTGCTGTGCATGGCAACTATTTACATAGCATTTACATTGTATAGGTATTATAAGTAATCTAGAGATGATTTAAAGTATATGAGAGGGTGTGGATAAGTTATCTGCAAACATTATGCCATTTTATATAAGAGATTGAGCATCCTCAGATTTTGGTATCCATAGGGGTCCTGGAATCAATCCCTCATACTAAGATATGACTATATATTCCTCTATATATGGGAAAATACTTCATATAGACCAAAGGGAGAAATAAATTTCCATTGTGCTTGGCAGTCTTACCAAGGGTTTCCAGAAGCTGGTATTTGATTCTTAAACTTGGTCCAGTGGTGGCCCAAGACACTCCTAACTTAGATAATAGAATGAGCAAAGCCCAAGCAGAGGGAAATGGGAAATCGGTGGCCTGATGTGTTGCCCAGTGGGATTCAAGTTATCAGCATGTGGAGAGTCTGGCAAGGTGTAATAATTCAAGATCGTAGAAAGTCATCTTGGGATTTATTCTGTCAATAAACAGGAAATACTAGATGCTCTAAGTAATACTGTCTCCAATAAAGCTCACTTTATTTGCTCAGACTTTAATCAACCAATCAATGCTTTGTTGAGGTGACATAGTCCATTTGACAGTTCTCCATCCAGTCTCACACTGTGTGCCACCGGAGCTGGCTGCAGCTTTGCAGCCCCGAATGAGTCACTATGTTGAACCTGAACCACCGGATTTGTAAAGGTGAATCTGAAAAAGGAGGTGAGCTACCTCATCTTCTTCTAGTCTGGAAAGAGAGTCCGGCTTAGGGGGGCTAAGTGACTGGCCACCAGGAAAAGACTGCAGACAGAAAAAGGAGCTGTCTTCTGGAATGCCCTCCCATTCTGGGTTGTTCCTATAACAATTCTCATTGCTGTTCCTTTATCCTCATCCTCCTTGTTTTCTTTTTATCCTTAAGCGAAGGAAAAAAAAATGATCTCTGTTTATATGAAAATAAGCTAGCCTTTGCTGCCCTAAAGCGGTACTGTAAGGTAGAGAAGCCACCTGTACTTAGTTGGGTGGAATGCGAGGCACACATGAGGAGTGTAGCACAAAAGTTTCATTTTGCATGTTAAGTATTGGCCATGGGCTGCATGAATTGAGACAATGTGTCATATATTTCGGAGAAGGCAATGGCAACCCACTCCAGTACTCTTGCCTGGAAAATCCCATGGATGGAGGAGCCTGGTGGGCTGCCGTCCATGGGGTCGCTAAGAGTCAGGCACGACTGAGCGACTTCACTTTCACTTTTCACTTTCATGCATTGGAGAAGGAAATGGCAACCCACTCCAGCGTTCTTACCTGGAGAATCCCAGGGACAGGGGAGCCTGGTGGGCTGCTGTCTATGGGGTCGCACAGAGTCGGACACGACGGAAGCGACTTAGCAGTAGTAGCAGTCATATATTTAGTGGCATGTGGCATTCCATGGCATGGAGCACTCCCACATCATTGCCAGAAATTCTGGTGCCATTGGCTTGAACATTTCTTGTCTACTCGACTTCCAATGCCATATATGTGAGATGAGGTCCTCCATCACCTCTTAGGGGCTTCCCAGGTGGCACAAGTGGTAAGGAGTCCACTTGCCAAAGCAGGAGACGCAAGAGAGGCACATTCAATCCCTGGGTCAGGAAGATTCCCTGGAGAAGAAAATGGTAGCCCACTCCAGTACTTCTTGCCTGAAAAATTCCATGGACAGAGGAACCTGGTGGGCTACAGTATATGGGGTCACAAAGAGTCGGACATGTGCGCACACACACACACACACACTACTTCTACCTCAAATACTGCAAGAATGTCCCAACTGGTGGTGGTCGTGGGTGGGTAGTGGGGAGAGGTGGTTGTTGTTTAGTTACTAAGTAGTGTCTGACTCTTTGCAGCCCCATGGACTGTAGCCCGCCTGGCTCCTCTGTCCATGGGATTTCCCAGGCAAGAATACTGGAGGGAGTTGCCATTTCCTTTTACAGGGGATCTTCCTGACCCTGGGAAAGAACCTGCGTTTTCTACTTGGCAGATGGATTCTTGATCACTGAGCCACCAGGGAAGTCCAGGGGAAGGGAGAGAGGAGGAGGAGGAGGAGATAATTAACTTTTATTGAGAGTATGGCAGGATTTTTTTACATTTATTTTTATACTTTATTTTTAACTAATTTCAAACATGGAAAATTCACAAGAAATATACAAATCTCCTGTACACCCTTAGCCTAGATTCACCAGTTCTTCGAGTTTCGCAGCACTTGAATTACCATTTTCTCCTGCTCTTCCTCTCCATAATTTTTCCTAAACAATTAAGAGTTGGTGTATATATCATGCTACTTTACCTATTTACATTTTACTGCATATTTTTAACATAACTATAGTAGTTATAAAATTTAGAAAATTTAATATTGATAGAATCCTTTTATCTAATCAAGAGACCACATTCCAATTTCTCTTATTGTCCCAATAATGTCATTTACAGTATATATATTTTTTCCAGTACAGAATCCAGTCCAGGACAATGAATCACAATTGTCCTCTCTCTTCAGTCTCCTTTAATATGGAATATTTCCTTGGCCTTTCTTTTGAATAATGCAGGCCAGTTGTTTTATACACTGTCCCTCAGTATGGGCTTGTATGCTGTGTCAGATGACTACATTTAGGCTGTGCATTTGTGGCTGGAATACTAAGAAGTGAAGCTGTGGGAATTCCTTGGCAGTCCAGTGGCTAAGACTCTGCACTTTCACTGCCAAGGGCTCATGTTCCATCCCTGGTCAGGGAACTCAGATCCCACCAGCTGCATAGCAGCCAAAAAAATTAAAAAGAAGTGAGGTTGTGTCTTTTTCCATGTATCATGTTGATAGCAAGTCATGCGTTTTGGGATGATGTTAATTTTGATCACTTGATGAAAGTGTTGTCCATTTTCTCCACTGTACTTCTCTATAATATGAACATCTTATTCTTCATCAACTTTCTTCCACTAATTTTAGAATTCATTGATGGTTCTTGCCTAAGTTATTTTTTTCTATGATTGCTGCAAAGTAGCATTTTTAAATTTTTCATCATCCCCTCTACATTTATTAATGGACATACTACCATAAGAAAGAACTTCCTCTCCTTATTTATGTATTTATTTATTATTGTAGACTCACAGATTCTTAATTTATTATTTATTAATTGATATTTTAATAACTAATGATTAATAATTAATTTATTGCATCTGTTTTTATTTTTGATGCCCAAATTATCACAGATTTGGCCAGTGGGAAACTCTTTCGGGCTGGTTCCTATCTCTCTTTTGACAGGCCCCCATCATTTTTTTGTTAGCACTTCCTCATTTTTACTCACAATGTTCCAATCTCATTTTGTACCTTTCCTGCTCCAGCCATGGCATCTTTAAGGCATCATGATAAATAAATAATTTCCTAACAAACCTACAAGATAGGTACTCTTAATGTTCCCATTATACATATGAAGAAACTAAGACACAGAGAGGTTAAATAAATATTCCAGGGACATAGAGCTATTAAATAGTGAAGCCACAAATGCTGCTTCTGGTCATGTTTCTCTCTCCAGTCTTCCCACCCACACACCCCAAATCTCCTCTCCACAAAGTTAGCAGGATGATAAACCTCGAAAGGAAACACTGAATCTCTTCATCCCACAGCAGTGTCTTGGCACCTGGCATTTACACACTAAATATTAGTAGAAGTGAATGGAACTAAACTGACAAAAAGTAAGTGAATAAACACCACCACCACTTTTTCCTTTGCCCCCCTTTTTTTAGTGATCTAGCTGAGGGAGCATAAAAGGGATTTCCAGCATAAAGTGAGAAGAGAAGAGAGGGTGCTGTCAGCTTGGAGGGCAGCCGTGAAGGTGCCTCAGACCATATCCACCACCCGCTGTGGTCAATCTGGATCTATTTATCCCCCAGGAAATTCCACTTCTGCATCTGAAATTCCCTCACAATAGTCTCTCACCCCACTCTCCTACGTGCCCCTAGATCGCAGAACCTCTCTGTTCCTTTATTCCAAGAAAACACCCAACCCTGTATCAGATTGTACGCCCCGCCTGTCACAACCATGTGTCTTCCTTTCCTTCTTTATCCAATTTAGACCCAGTGGGCTCAATAATTCAAATACCCCCCAACCTCTATTCTCAACTTCCTAACTGCTCTTTCCCTGCAAACTCTTTTGAAGAATCCACACATCTCACTCCTTCGGTGAAATTGCTGAGCACTTCTGGAGAAAATTACACAATGATATGGATGGTTGGCACCACAAATCTCCCTTGGCAAGGTTCAGCAGTCTTTTGACCCGATCCTGATCAGCTTCCTCTCCCACTCTCCTCAAACAGTGATCCTAAGCGTGTACCTCTCTTTGTATTTTTTCCCCACCTTCCCTTTTCTCTGAGTGCTTCCTACACCTGGGAAAAAAATCCAGACTATTAAGCAGAACCCATATCACCTTCTGGGCCCCACATCTCTATTTAATCTATCTGTACACCACCCTTCCCTTCCTTTCCTCTTGTCTCAATGAAGAGGTAACTTTTAACTTTCACAAAACATACCTTATGCTCTGGATCCCAGCTTGTGCTATGACCTCCCTCTATTAAAATGTATCTTCTTTTTCCTATACCCTTATTTCTCAGTTCATCTGTATATCTTCTCTTTTATTGCTTTCTTTTTAGCCATTTAAAGAAGCTCAGTTCTCTCTTATCTTTAAAAGTGAAATATCCCAAGATCCTACATCTTCCCTTTATCAATGGTCGTATTGTTTGTATTTTCCCATGAACAAGATTCTTGACATTAGTTTACAATGACACTGCCTCTTTCCTCACCTCCTTTCACTCCTCAAACTGACTTCAATTTGCCGTGTACCCATACCATGCCACCTTAACTACCCTCTCCAAGGTCACCAGTGACCTCTTAGTTGCTAAATCCAGTGGACACTTTCCAGGCTTTATCTTATTTAGCTGCTCCCTCACTTTCATGTTTTTCCTTCAAAAAACATTTATTAGACATTGAGGATACCGAAGTGAACCAAACATACCCGATCTTGTCCTTATGGAACGGCACTTCAGCAGGAGAAACAGACATTAAACAAATAATTACGTGATTAATTCTTAGTTAAGTGTAAATGTGATAATGCTTCAAAGAAAATTTTAGTGGTATTATGAGAATAGAGAATCTAGCCTGATCTAGAGGGGGAATAACCAAGAAAAACTTGCCCGTGGAAATGGCACAGAGTTGGCCTTTTTAGAGATGGGAGATGGCAGAGGAGAGAAGAGAAGAACCTTTAGACAGAGGGTATGGAAAGTGCAAGAGCCCTAAGGGTAAGCAGGAAACTAGACTAGACTAGCAACATACAGGTGGACAGTGTGACTGGATTAAAGAGAATGAGGAGATTCCAGGTGAGGCTGGAGATGAGCGACAGGAGCAAAATCCATCAATTTTAAGAGTTTATCCTAAGAATGGTATATTTCCATTGAAGGCTTTAAAATAGGAATATGATGGAACCAGACTTGACTCCAGAACCCCCAACTATCAAGTCCAAATAATAGTAGCTTGGTGGTGGTAGTGGAGATAGAGGGAAACAAAAAGTTAAAGATGCATTTAGGGGATAAAATGATTAGTCCCTGGGAATTGATTGGATTGAGGAAAGTGTTAGTCAGTCATGTCTGACTCTTTGCAACCCCATGTACTGTAGCCCACTAGGTTCCTCTGTCCATAGGATTTTTCCAGGCAAGAATACTGGAGTGGGTAGCCATTCCCTTCTCCAGGGGATCTTCTCTATCCAGGGATCAAATCAGGGTATCCTGCACTTCAGGCAGATTCTTTACCATCTGAGCCAACAGGGAAGCCCATACTAATATTGTTTAGATACATGATTAATAAAAGTAAAAGGGTCTAAATTTCACCAATTGTCCATATATGATCCTATCCAAGCTAGGAGGGAGGGTGGGGCATTGACTAGTCCAATAATAATAATAACAGAGGCCACTGATATTTATGAATCCTCACCATGAATCAGGGCTTCCCAGGTAGCTCAGTGGTAAAGAATCCACCTGCCAATGCAGAAGCCACAAGAGACGCTAGTTCAGTCTGTAAGGTTGGAAAGATCCCCTGGAGGAAGAAATGGCAACCCATTCCAGCATTCTTGCCTGGATAATCCCATTGACAAAGGAGTCTGGCGGGCTACAGTCCAAGGGGTTGTAAAGAGTCAGACTGTGCATGCACATACATGCACCATGAATCAAATACTAGATAAATTCCTTCACGCATCAACTCATTTGACCATCTCGTCATAGCCCTATGAAAAGTTTAGAAGTGTTAGTTATTGCTTAAGGTCACATAGTTAATTAGTGACTGAGCCAGCGTCTAGACCCAGACAGTCTTACTGTAAAGGTTTGTCTTATACCACCGGGCTCTCCTGCCTTTATTAGTTAAACCTGCCTAGCCCCTGCACTTAGCAGCTCTGACTGCCAGCTTCTTCTCTTTGCTGACCTCTTTTTAAACAGTTAAAAGGGGAAGGGTTATTCTTCATGTTATCCTTAATTGATAGAAAAGAAATGAAATGAACTATTTCTTTTCCAAACACTTCTTTGAGTCTGAAAGAAAAAAAAGTGGAAAGAAGATACAATTTGTTCATTCACAAGCCAAATTTCATTACATTTTCTTTTTTATAGAAAAAAGAATATATAACTATGCCACGTCTACTATATGTCCACGTTTCTCTCTATTTTTTGGTGTCAGTGCTATCTTGAATTGTAATGTCTAGATGGCAGTGATCAAGTTAAGGTTTGTGCAGTGTCTGGACAATGGTATATATATTGCATAATACATAAACACTATTTGTAATTATAATAAGGGTAAGTTCTAGAAGAGGTAAACAAGGGTATAAAATTCATCTTCTGTATGGTTATTATTCCATTTATATGAAAAGTCCACTAAATTCACTGAACCATATCAGGCCACATCTGTTTGAAAACCTACCAGTTTTTATGAACATTAAGTAAAAATGGTTAGATTTAATGACCATTTATCATATTCATGCAAAAATAATGAAATGGAAATGTAGCAAAAAAGAGGCCACACTGATAAAGAAAGGACTTGTAAATGCTAACAAGTCCCATATTTTATTTTTTATATTTTCAAAATTAAATATCTGCTATTTATGCTTGAGAACTTTCTATAATTGGAGGGCATTTTCATTTTAGTGTTGTTTCCTTTCATGCTTAAGTATTAAGCAGCATGGACTTAGAAAATATGCTGAACATATTTATATATAAACTTTACTCACAAGAGGTAGGTTTTTGAACCTTAAGAGAAACTGCTTGGATGAACATTTTTATCACAAGGAGAAACAATGAACCTTATACAGAATGAAGGAAAAGCTAGGGGTGGGGGGAAGGGAGAGATGCATAAGTGAAAAAAAGTTTTCCTTGCTGTATTTTACAGGTGAAGTAAATTCCGCTTGGATTAGACCTTCCAAGTTACTATGACAGAGGGTAAAGAGAGGTGAAGAGGAAACTTGGAGTGGCATTTTTGACAGCAAGCTACAGAAATAACAGTTTGACAGAAGAGGCCATCATAAATATAAGATCATCTCAGGCATGAATAGGATTCCCCTTAATGTAGAAAAGATGAAGCATGTGTAGGATTCAATCTGGGGTGAATGGAACAGCCAGGCAGGAAGGCTACCCAGAATCAGGCTGCTAGTGCTGAAGTGGCAGAACTGCCTCACTGGACATGAGTCTGAGCAAGCTCCGGGAGCTGGTGATGGGCAGGGAAGCCTGGCGTGCCGCTGCAGTCCACGGGGTTGCAGAGTCAGACCCGACTGAGCTGCCCTGCAGTGCTGAAGCAAGGAACTCTCATTCAGTTTAAATATCCCTAGTGAACATTTTTGGAGATTTTGAAGCACTGCTCTCAGTTATTCCTATTTATATCTGTTTCTAGCTTGATTGAGCTGATGTGTAACCAGTAAGATTAGAGTTTCTATTAATATAAAGTTTGTTTTTGTGCCAATCCCGAGATCTATTTATCCTTCAGGTAGAGGAGAGACCTCATCTTGCCTAATCAATACAGATATCACAGATCAACAACAAATCTTCATACTGGCAAACAGAGAAGTCGATATCTTATTATTATTTAACAAGAATTCCATTGTCAGTTTGCTGGGAAGAAAAATATTAGTAGAAAAGTCTGTGTGTAGTATTATAAATACTGCTCTAATATAAAGGGCAGAAAATGGGAAGAACCCTCTCATATGAAAAATCAGCCTCAAGGCCTTTGGGATCGTGTCCAGAAACTAGAGCTATATGAGTGGGATGGATCAGTTGCCATCTTTAGACTTCCGGTTCTTTGTTGGAAAGATAAGAGGAGTTGGTCAGATTGTCCCCAAAGCCTACCTTTCACCTCTGAAATCCATGACAAGTAAATATTCTATTTTGAATTTTTATTAGGTTAAGGATTTAACAATCAGCTGAAACAGGACATGTTCCAGAAAAATAAGAAATGACATGTTGAAGAGCATTTAAATTGAACAAAACAGATTTGTATGTGTGCCACTATTGATATACAAATGTTGAATGTGTTTTACTGTAGCTACTGAGTGTGATTGATAGGAGATGCATCCATTTCAAGGTTTGTGAATTTAAGTAAATTGTTGTCAGTGGTATCGCTTCCTTAAAAAAAATTATATCCTTACAGAGAAGAGACAAATTGAGACAGGATATACATAAAGCATCAATTTAGCACAAATATCCACTTCCAATTGTGAAAAAAAAAACGTGTTTATGTATGTAAATGTATATACACACACACACACACACACATATATATATGTAGTTGGGAGTTTTTCAGAAAATTTGAAGAGCGTTTTTTAAATTGCTTATGCTTTTTAGAATGCTTAGCATTTCTGTTTTGAAAACAACTTGTCTTCCTTTTCAAAATATGTGTGCTAAGCTGGCTCTGATGTCAGAGTGAGCTACTTCCACAGGATTGGGTCGGCCCCTACTCAACAATTCTGTTACAGAAAAGAAGTCAGTGGTGAAATGAGAGTTGAGCTCACTGAGTCTCAAGTCCTCAGCTCCTCCTCCAAAGCACTATAAAACCCTCTTATGTAGAATCAAGAGGAGGAAAAGAGGAGGGCATAGTTTGTTTTTTATTCAATTATTAAGTCCTTGTCATAACCTTTTCCCTTTTTACCTTGACCCTTTCTTCCTCACCTTGCATTTAAATTGCCTCAATTTGGGACTAAAACACGAGAAAGTCTGGTGCAGTAAAGGGAAATAAAGCCAAGAGGTAGAATACTTTTCTTTTCATCTCTTTTCCACTGCTCTTTTCTTTTCCTCTCTCATTTCTTTTTTTCTGTATCTAACTTAGACTGTATTTATTTAAATCCTCTTTATATCTAGGATATTTCAGGTTTTCAGGATTTTTACACTGAACAAAGAAGCTTGAAATTTTTAAAATGTGTGTCACAAGTATTTTATAGATATATTCGATTTAAAACATAAATGAATATCAAGTGGGAAAAGCACATAGATTTTCCTCACAAAATGTATAGGTATCTGTTTTCATCTTAAAAGATATCTTTAAATTTTATAATAGAGGCCATTAGAAGTAAGTTCATATTTAGCAAGATTAGCCAAAAAAAAAAAGGTAGGGGTTTGATGGGGGCCCACCCTGGGTCTAATTTGGAAGCTTGCATTTATGTCATGTCAGATTTGGGGAGACTGAACCCTCACTGATGCATTGGTCTGACTGTCTCCCAAGCTTGATACCCAGGGTTCATGACTGCAGTTCCTGGCACAGTCATAAATATTCATACCTCTACTAATAATTTGCAAGCCAAATTCAGTTGGCTTTTTTCACCCCATCAATCTTATAATTAATAAGGGTGGTGCTCTTATTTCACTTTCCTCCCAAAGAAAAGATAAATGAAATAAAGAGTCGTCCTGTAAATTTAAATAGGAGTGCCTCTCACTGATTAAAAACTGATGTTATCATATAATAGTGGAAGAAGAGGCTTTAGCTATTTCACTGGTGGCTGGAGGGAGCGATGGTGGGGAGGGGGCAGCAGATTAGAGACAGGGAAGCATTTCCAGATGTGGCGGCCTGAGCCTTGATCTGAAGAGCTTCGTTATCTGTTAAATAAATGCATAGGAGAACTTTGTGATAGCATGTTAAAAGTGAGTTGTAGGGTATATATTTACAAATTGCACTCTTATCTGTTGTTTAGATGGATGGACATTAAATACAGCATGCTAATATCCAGGGATTTATATTCTAAACACTATGGGTTCTGTCTGCACTTTACAAATTTAGAAACATTTTTAAAAGTTGTTCAAGTTTAGCGATCATTGTGTCTTTAAGGTGACTGCCTTTGAATTAAACTGATGGCTGTGTTTCTAAATGGAAAGACTTGGTCTCCACAGAAACATTAAAAGAGGCATATATCACAAAATGACTTTACAAATAAATCATGGTACACAAGACGTGGTGTAAAATGTCTGCTCCCATTGGATTTTCGAAGGTCATTTATAGCAAAGCAGGAAAATCAAATTGAACATAATTTAGAAATAAAATTTTGATAATTGAGCTAAGTAACTTGAACTTGTCAATCACCTGTGACCTTATTCTATTTACACTTTCACTTCAACATTCAAAAGTCCTAAGGCCGCTGGATAAGCGTCTAGTATTAACAACTGCCCTTGCTCTGTGGCGGAGCGGGGGCAAGGCATGGGGGAGGTGGAGGCTGGCAACATTACCCCTCTGTTCAGATTATTCGGTCTGTTTTGGAATTAAGACACCTGGGTCTATGAGTAAATGAGAAAAGTTAAACTTTGTAGTCAGCTATTCGCCTCTAACTTTCCTTAAGGAGAACTTACTTTTAAAAATACAATACTGTGTTATATTTGTGAACCGGTTAGATTGTTTTAGGAGCTCTTGTTGCTTGACTTTCCTTACTGAGACCTCTCCCCCGTTTTATTTATGTGAAGGTGAGGTAAGGGGACATTAGGCACTCTTCATGTTCTTGATCCTTAAAGCTTATATTTAAGTGTCTTGTCCCACAAAAGCACATCATGTTCAGGACAGTCCCTTAAAAATGTCTAAACACGGTGTGCATTTTCAGTTTTATACCTTAATTCCGTGTGAATATAATCACATGCTTAATCTATTGCTTTTTCCTACTGACATTTAAAAGAGGGGAGTAGAGGGGAGGGAAGCGCACCTCGTTCTTCAAGCAGGCCTCCTTATGTTCCCCCAGCCCTAATCTGTCGGTTGCTTCAGGGGAGACACTGGGCTGTGAAAGCCCGCAGACTCCTGACAAGCAGCCCAGGCTGGAGTCAAAGACATGTTTGTAAAGAGTTCTCAGTGGGTTTGGGGGTTGTGAGTCTTATTCTGGCCAGGTTTCTTCCTGGGGAGTCTGGGGGGTAATTGGCTCTTTGCCAAGCCCTTCTCAGCCTTCTTCGGCTGAGCAGAATCTTGGAAAATTCACTGTTGGATAATAGAGTCTCTCTCTTCTCTTTTCCCAGAATCTGTTCCAAAGCAGACTTAGACCCACTGAAGCTCATGGGGACTTCCTGGGTCTTTGCTGTTGCTCTCCTAGGTCATCAAAGCAATACCACATGGCAGTTTCCTACCGTGGAGCCTTTGAAGGATGACAGATCCAGGGATGACAGAGCGACTTCATCCACGAGGGGTGAGCGTGGGAGGGGAGTGCCTCTGACAGTCACTCTTTTTTCTGGTTCATAATCTACTCCTGGAGCTAGAGGCAGGCCTTCCACCCTGGTATCACCAGAAGTCACCCCGCGGCCTTGAGGCCCCCATCCCAGCAGAGACTGATGGAGCGGGCCGGCGCTGGAGCAGCTGGGCTCGAGCACTGCCTGCCATCTTCCCTATCTTTAATGGACACTGCAGGCTGAGCAGTTAAGTAGTTGAGGCGCTTGCCCTCCTGGCTGCAGACTTTTCTCAGCCACCAATGTGGGACCCCTGGCAGCCACTGCTCTGCAGCTAGGAGGTGCCTGCTCTGTTCTGCTTCTCCAAGTCCAGGGAGTGGTTGGGACCTGAGGATCTCATCCTAATTCCCTTCCCAGCAGTTAGGGAAGAGCCTGGGGGAAGAGAAAAGTGAAAAGCAACACCCCCTCACCCCCAACTCCCAGGTTGTAGGTGGTGTCCACCTTGAGACCTTGAGTAATGGGAACCTCGCTCTCCAGGACACCCCAAGTTCCTGTGGGGCACCAGCTGGGCTCTTCCTCACCAAAGGTACCTCAGGGCACCTTGCAAATATGTTTGATGTTTTTCCTTTCCCGTTGTTGAAGAGTGGCTGCAGAAGCAAGAGAATAAGGTAGGGAGCTGCTGCTGCTGCTGCTAAGTCTCTTCAGTCGTGTCCAACTCTGTGGGACCCCATAGACGGCAGCCCACCAGGCTCCTCCGTCCCTGGGATTCTCCAGGCAAGAATACTGGAGTGGGTTGCCAGTTCCTTCTCCAAGGGTAGGGAGAGGAGATAATAATTACCAAGCTTTGTGGGTGTTTCTGTGATGTGTGCCTAGGTCATGTGTGTGTGTGTGTGTGTGTCTGTGTCTGTGTGTGTGTAACAGGAAGAAGGAGGGAGGAGAGGGAACAGGGAAAAGGGAGAGGGAGAGGAAGATGGGAAGAAAAAGAGAGAAACCTAAAGAACCGTAGACCAAGGCGATCAGTGGAACCGAGAGATGCAACAGGCCCAGCTAGCTACCCTGGCTTCACCTCACAGGTTTGGAATAGACACGGATAGCTCGGGGTTCATTTATCCCTTTTTGTCTGTCAGTCTCAAGAAATGTCTTTGTTCCCCGGGACCTGAAGAAAGAGGCTGGCAGGAAAGTGGGGCTGGAGTGGCTGTGTACAGAGGTTCAGCCAGGAGGGCTGGGCTCAGTGGTGCCTGGTCCGTGCCTGGCTGCGCTGCCTCACCTGCGGGCCTGAGGGCCTGCCTTGCCTTCAAACCCTTCATCTAGGTGAATGCCTGAGGCTTTCCTTCCACCAATTCAGCTTGTTTTCTGTAAAAACGGAAATTACGAGCTACGTTGACTTATTTTTTGAAGTCACGTTTGCCTGAGATTGTATTTACCAGGCAAAGTGGAGAGCTAAGAAGAGTTTGGGTAATTTCAAATTAAACCTACCACAGTTGACAATTTGTGTGAGAGCGAAGATGGGGCTCCTTTCAGACAGTGACCTGGATTGGCTCTGTATTCAGACAGAAATAATCCCACCTGTGTATTACTATGTGTGTGTACATGGCATCATCAATATTTTAAACTTCCCAATTCTTTTGGATTTCAAAAAGTGGCTGACACAGACCAAGAGCCTACTTCTGTGTGAGTGTGTTTTGGAAAAATACTTTGGTCCCAATAGATATGCCTGAAATACTAAGACACAGGAAACAGGAGGAGAAAAGGAAATTCACATTAACTCTGAGAGAGAGGAGGAGGGAGGGGAAGAGAAAGCTACAAGAGAAAAGAAGGAGAAATGGAGACAGGAGGAGGGAGGAGAAGATGGAGGAGGAAGACTGTGGATGGGGGGGATGGGAAGGAGGCTAGAGACAGAGACGGAGAGATTTTCACACGTGCAGACCAAGGGCTTTGAAGCCCTCGACCCCGACCCCCAAACCCAAGTGCATCTCACAAAACAGGTTTGGCTCGTATTTCAGGCCGTCTCCTTGCCCCGCGTCCGCGCTCCCCGGGGCCCTAATTCACTCCTGCCCTCTCCACACAATGACATTCGAACCCGGGAAAATAATTGCATTAGAGCAGATTACTTATAACCGATAGTTATCCGTCTTTTTCTGTTCGACAGAAGTCTATTAAACTCAGCACAGCCATTACCAGCTGAGCTCTAGAGCGCGCCTTCATTAAGAAAATTAAAATCATACTTCTGAATCTAAGCAAAGCCTGCGCAAGGTCTCCGAAGCCTGCGTCAAACCCCCGACGTTTTCATAAACCCGATTTTCCCGCGAATCCATCTCTGCTTTTTTGGAAACCGTAGGTCAGGGTGGAAAGATTGAGAGTGATGACAATTACTCCAAGATAGGGATGTCTGAGCTCCGGAGGTACCATTTCTCTTCGCAGCCCCTCCCCCTGCTCCCCTGACGCCTCTCCTCCTCGGATCTTTCCTCAGGCTCTTTCCAGTAAAGGCACCACACCTCTGCAGGTGTGACCCGGGATTGGAGAGCTGGTGGGGTGGGGGAGGTGGGAGACATGGGGAGGTGTGGGATTGTGGCCCCCGAAGCTGCGTGGGTGAACATCCCCAGCTGACATCTGCGGCCAGAGGCCCGCTCTACAGTGCACACCTCTCTCTTTCACACACACGCTCACACACACACACAACATAGCGTGCAGAGGGGACGCATTGTTCCTCTCCATTGCATTTCACACCTGCTCCAGGACCAACGTGGCCTACGATCCTTTTGTCCACCGGGGCACCTGGAGCCTGGCCCGGGACTGGGCAGGCAGCTGGGTGTGCCTGGGACAGGGGACCTCTTCCCTTTGGCGGGTTCTTAGGCTGCTGGGGTCCTGGTGGGGTTTCCTCCTTGGTTTAGTAGGAGCCTCAGTTCATAGTACCCCTTGATGATTGGGGACACAATCGGTGCAGTTCCCCGCCTGTCCTGAGCCTCTGGGAGGGGAGGACGGAACAGGTGGGGAAGGGGGCAGGGGCCACACCCCCTCCCTTGCCTGTGGTCTCAAGGTAATAGCTCCCAGTGCTCCATCCGAGGGGGGTCTCCAATTCCAGGGCAGGAGAGCTGTGTGCTCAGTTTGGAGGGGGCGGGTTTCCATTGATTTTTCGTGACCTCTGAAAATTTATAGGGTTTGAAAAAGAATTTTTAGTATGGTTTATTTATTTCTTTATTGTTAGCCACCACCCTCCGTTTCAGCATTTTGCTTTGTAAAATGTTAATTACTCTGTATTTCTCTGGGAAGTCTGCTCAACTTCAGGGCTCTAAAGGAAAACACAACGGCTTTGGCGTTTTCTCCGGGTATCCCTTCCTAGGGCTCTAAGAGCAGAGATGCACTGCTTCCTTTTTTGTCAGAATGCCCCCTAATAGAGTTCTCACCCCTCTTTATGTCTAATGAGGGCTTTGAGGTTTATTAAGGGAAAATAGCACACACCCCCTCAGCACTCAAATACGGGATTAGGTGGAGCTTACTTGAAAGTGTATAATATTGTTGTCCCTTGGCAAGTGTCTAATTCTCTTTCCCATAACTTCTATTTGACAAAAAAAAAAAAAAAAATCCTACAAAATTCAAGTGATGAAAGTCAGCGAATAGATGTGGACAAGTGAACATCCTTTTACATCTCCACAGCTTTCAACCTGCTAAACTAGAGGATATTAAAACAAAATCAGGGAAAAAAAACTAAAATAAGTGCACCTTCGCTGTTGTTAGTGTTTTCGTCTCATCAAATGTAGACACATCATTAGATTTCTTTTTCCTTTGTAGCAAAAGATGAGGAAATCAGAAATGCACAGCAGCCTTTTACCAGCAGCAAATCCAAGACTTCTGAGATGGTTTTCTTAGAGTCTGTTTTCCCTTCTTTGCCCTTCAAGCAAAACAGAAGACAAAGATAAAAAGGAAGAAACATCATTCCTAGTGGACAGTTTATTTTGTTGCCACAATAAAAGGGTGGGGACAATTAATAGCTATTTGAGATGATAATGCTTAGTGATCCCATTCATTTAATCATAATCTTCAAGTGGTTTAAGATTAATGGTAAGAGGTGTTTTTGGTCTCTTCCTAAGGACCTTTGTATTAATTTACTTAGAGCACTGACCAGACTGTCAATGTCTCCAAATTTCATTAAGTCGAACTGAGACAAACACAATGAGATTTTCATGTTCTTTTTTTTTTTTCTGTGAGAATATCTCCTGGAATTATTTTTATTTGGATTCAGCTGCGGGGGGGTGGGGGCGGTGGGGGGGGACTTGCTTCCTTTTCTCTATTATAACTAGGTGGAAATAGATATATATAAAATATGTGTGCTACATATGCACACATCCACATATATATTTAAATGAACTATATGTACATATCCATATATATATTTAAACTAATGTCGTTTACAGATAACTTTCCTTTCACTTCTGAGCTTAATGAAGACTTTTCCAAAAGTCAACTTCAGTGACAGGAGACAGGTTCTGCTTCAGCCAGACCAGGATTTATGTTTAAAGTAGGTTTGAACGCACTGAATGTTTTCAAAACAGACAAAAAATAATGAGAACACGTTGGAGTATAAATATTTAACTTTACCTCAGTTGTCATAATAGCCCCAGCAATTCTTCAAACACAACCGGAGGACTGAGGCATCACTTCACTGGCATCAGCCCGGGCTGCCTCCGCCTTGCCCTAGGAGCGCTGGTCCCCTCAAGTCCCCAGTTGCCCTTCCCGGAGCATCCCCAAAGAGGAGGATTGGAGAAGGCGTGACGCGGGGCGGGGGAGCCTAGGGAGAAGTGAGGTAAGAGAACGGATTTTCAAACTCTAAGGTCCTGATCCTCTGGCAAGAAATGAACATCAAGAGACCCACCTTTCCCTTGCCGTCCTCCCTGCCCGCTGTTTCTTCCCCTCATTTCTCAGAGCTGTTTCCACAAAATCCCGCAATCAGGTACCTTCAAAAAGCATCCCCCCCAAACTCCCTATAAACTAAAGTCGTTCCTCACTACAGATTTACTCTCTTTCGGTGGGATCCGGCTGTGGCCAGAAGACTTTCCGCGTCAGAGCTGCTCGGCCAGCGCGTTTCCCGGGGAAGAGAGGCTGGTGGCGGGTCTTCCGACCCGAGGTTGTCCCGGCTCTCGCTACCTGCGCGCCCTCGCCGTACGGTGGTTAGAATTCGGGAAGATGCACTGGGATGCCAAGAAAGCGCCTCTGTGCACCGAAAAGGTTGAAAAATAACCCCAGCACTCTCATCTAGTCCCACACCTTGCACTGGCGTGAAGCACCCGGGGAAGATCAAGTGTCAAAGACAGTGGCGGTTTATTTTGGTGCATTTCAGTTCTCCTTTCCGTTTCCAGCAAAATTGAGAACACAGCGGAGAAAGAAGAGGGACCTTCGGAGAAAAGACTTGCGTGTGTGTGTGTGTGTGTGTGTAGGTAGGTAGATATAATGACAACTTTCAAGCACATTCTCTATTTAAAAGCAAAACCAAAACCCAGACAGGGGCCGAGATTTCTTGGCGGTGCAGCGAAGGGTCATTCAAGACAAGCAACTGTCTGAAATCCGAAAGCGATTTCTTGGGACTTTACTGAAATAGTGAGAGTTCCCGGGAGTTTAATTTTTCAAGGCTGTAAAATGTTGTTTTGTATTGCCCTCTTTTCCCATCAGATATCCATTAAAAACAACAACAAAAACAACCACTTCTACAGCATCTATTAAACATATTTCCTTGGACTCGAAATCTACAGCTCGGCAGAAACAAACAAGTCACAGCAAAACCCCAGAAAATAAAGAGATTTAGAAGAATACCTGTCCCTTTCTTAGTCATTTGATAGTTTATTCCCTGGAGGCCAAGTGAAGGTGGGGGTTCGTATTTTATTGTTTTATTTTTCGTATGTTATTATTTTTCTCATATATTCACTTAAATGTTCAGCTTTGACAAACTATTCTCCTACCGCGGGGTTCTTTTGCAGAACAGAAGTGGTGGTGGTGAAGCGAGTCAGTCGAGCGGGGCGGGGGTGGGGAGCGCGGAAAAACACGACTTGCTTCGCAGGGGGCTGACGCGCAGCCGTCTACTCAGTTAGCCAGCAGGGGGCGCTCTTATGTTATCTCTGGACCAGACAGCCGAGCCGCTTGGCGCTACAAGAGGCTTTGCAGTTTTACGCAGCTGCAAAAGGAAGCGGGGCGGGGGGAGTGTAGCTCCTAAACCCTCAGCCGCTCTTCCACTTGGGTTATTTACCCGCTGTTAGGCAACATACCTACGTCTAGCTTTACCTCCCCACTCCGCTTATAGTGCACCCCCCTCTCCATCAACCCCTTTTCATCTGCATCTATGAAGCACATGTATAATCTCTCTCCCTAGCCTTGAAATATACATTAATGCAACTTATTAAATGCGCCGACGAATAGTCAACATTTTTTTCGCCTGTTAGTTCCGCTGATCCAAGCAGGATTTATTTGCAGATCTCACCTCCCGGAGCCATAATGCGTGATTTTTTCCCCTTAAATAAAATTGGTCAAATGTTGACAACCTTTAAGCCAATCTAACGCTCAAGATTAGTGATGGGAAACTAATGAGAAAATATCAGATCTCCCGGCCTGAGGGCTGCCAATTAAATCTTCGCTGATTGAAAAATAAAAGCGGACTTGGGGTGTGAGCCCAGCTCAACTTCAACTATTAATTTAACATGTTGCCGGGTCCGTGCCTTCTCTCCTCTAAACAGCTTCCCGTAATAGCCCTTCCTCCTCTCTCATCCCTCAACCTAAAAGTCAAATGTTATTTCTCCGAATATTTCGAGAGGTTCATATCAGGATGATCGTTTCTTACACCGTATATATTAGGCCTTTAAGCAATATGATTTAACTAATTAGAAAATTTACATCATTAAGTCTCAGGGAGAGAAAAAAGAGAAACAAATCTGCCAGTCATTTTAAAGGAGACAGGCACTATTGAAGTGTGAAGAAATCGGCTCTAATTCAAAAAGGCAATCGGGCAGAAAAAGCCCTCAACATTACCCTGCTAGTTATTAATCAGAAAGGGTTCTCTCTGCTCCCCACTCCCCCTCCTCTCTTAGCAGTGAGTTTAAGTTCATTTTTTTGCCAGTGGCCCATGTCATATTTATATTGAGGTTTTGTCTGCTAAAGGATTGAAATCTGAAAATGTTTCAATATGAAGAAATCAGAATCCTCAAAGGAAAAAAAAATCATAGAATCACCTTTCTTCCAGACAAGTAAACCTGTTGTGATAAACAATCCTCACCCTCTCTTTATTTTTTGTCCATTCTTTCGTTTTTTCTTCCCATTAAGTTCCTATTTTGAAACTTGCTTGGTGAGAACGAGATAAAGTCTTTGTGTCCTGCTCCCCTCCCCCTCCTTTCTTGCACCCCTCCTTCCGCCAAAGTGAGAAACTTAGACTGAAAGCAGAAAAGTACAAATACATTAACAAAGCCCCACTCACTTGATAAAAAGGCCATGGTCTAGGCTTACATGTCAGGAATCTAAGAGAAGGGGAATCAATCCGGTGGGTCTCTGGACAAAAGATGATGAACTAGAAATTCCCACCACCTATGTATAACATTTGATAGAGTATGTGAGTTAAATGAAAAAGAAAGGCAGGTAGGTGAGAATTATTTTAAAGTGCATTGTGGTGTTGTGTGCCTTTTTCTCTATCCTCTCCCCCCCCTTCTCTATTCAAGCTTAAAACAGCAGCCTCATTATAGCGAGGTGCCCCTTCCCACCATACTCTTACTTAAGCCCTTGGTCCACCACACACAGAGTCCTTTCCCTGGTCTTCTCATTCCCAGCAAATTAACTGAAGAGGGAACTGCAAAGGAACTTTGTGAGTAGTTCCATTTGGAAATTCAGCCCTTCCTGGCATTTCAGAGGACTTGTTCTTAGACATTGGCTTAAAAAAATTAATAGCAAGCCTTAGGTATTCAATTTCCCTTCACTATTATTTATTTTTAAATTACAAAGAGCTCCCAAAGGCCCTTCTTTTTTTTTTTTTTTCTGCCTGGCTCAATTCTTCTCTTATTTGGTACCCTTCGAGCCTCATTTTCTTATCCTCCTTTCTGCCTTACAATCTAAAAGTTTCACAACCTTGCTTCCCACAAAGTCCCTGGGCCTGGAATTTTCAAGTCTCTGGGCTTCTGCCCGCCTGGAGCTGCTCTCCAGCGTTAGTTCAACGCCGGTCCTCACCTTACCAGATTTCAGCTTTGCAGGGGAGAGCAGTAGCAGACCTGGGCTATTAACACACCACAGTTAATTCTCTGCGGGAGCTTTTACTAGGTGGGACGTGTGGAAGGAGAAAACATCTGTAAACAGTGAGCTGCTCTTGAGGGTGGGGAGTGAGTTCTGACATAAGAGGCCAGAACGCATATGAAATATGGCAGAATTCATGAAGGAACTAGTTCGGAGTTACATTTTGGTGAAATAAGGAAAGGAAACAGAAAAGAGTGGGGGCACTGGGAAGAATCTAGAATGCTCCCCCAAATTTAGCTTTCTTTCTGATCGTCAGGGAACAGATGGGAGTCGAACGTGCTCCTCTTTGAGAAAGATTAGAGGAAAATGGACACTTCTGTCACTTTCAGGAGGCGGAACACTGAGAGGTGAAAATATACCAGACAATGGCCTCTGGCGCTGGAGGGCTCCCCTGGCGGGCTCCCCACCCTTAGCCCCTTCCCTCTAGGAACCCTCCTTACCTTTGTTGCTTGCATTTGATCTGACACACTGGATGTTCCTGGGCTAGGTTCTTTGAGAGAAAAAAGATCATGAGAATCAACCGGTCTCCTCCTGCATCTACTCCGAAGCCAAGAAACATAACAATAAAATTTACAGCGCCTTTAACAACTCGCAAGTAAAGCATTAAAATTCTATTTAATTGAGAAAATATTGATTTTTAAGTCTAGCAAAAGCGAAATCGTAATTTAGCTGCAAACTTTCAGGCGGGAATATAACATATTATGTCGCCGTATTATGGATCCACCATATTATACCTATGCAACATCACATCTTTAATTGCACTACTTTATGAAGTGATAAAGACAAAAGATAACCCGACTTAAGCAAACGTTTAAAAAAAGAAAAGAGGACCTAGGGTAATTTCCTTTTCCAGTTATTTATAAAGTAATTGTCTCCTTTTAGTTTGAAATAGAAAAAAAATGTCCAAAGGGGAAGAAAGAAATAAAAAGAACGGAAAACCACAGACCAGTCTAAAAGCAACTCACATTAGCAAGTCCGTTGATATTCTGTACCAATAGAGGAATGAAGCCAACATATTTAGAGAAAATGCATTCACGGACAAAATCGCATCCTCCTTTAAACGAAATAAACCTGGGTCTTTTTTCTTACTTTACTCCCCCGTCCTTTTTTGGGGAGTGGGGGGCAGAATCCATTGGTGGATAGGGAAAGGAAAGAAAATCAGGCTTTCTATGTTATTTCTGTATCGGTTTTTGGTATTATAGAGGAGTAAAGAAGTTTTTGTGTGGTGGTTTTTCATTGATCAGTCACTCTGAGCTAATGTAATTATCCTCATCAATAGGAGGCTGCAGAGAGAATCATTATGTGGGTGACATTGATAAATGATCGCCCAGGAACGGCCCTCTCGCGGGCAACCCCCACAGCTGACCCTCCCACACACACAATGTAGTCATAGAAACACCTAGAGAACCTCGGGCACCGCCGCGGAAGGGGCAAGTGAGGGAAGAAAAGCCTCGGGCGGCCGGGGTGGGGGCGGGGGTGGGGGCGAAGGGGGGCGGCCGGTCCCAGACCCAAACCAGTCCTAGCGACAAAAACAGCCCACGGCGGGGACGCGGGAGGGCGTTGCGGGAGGGAGAATCCCTCTTTCCAGCAGCAAACCTCTCACAGTTGCTCACAACAAAGTGAAAATCCGTCCTCCGGACGACCCATTCATTCCTCCACACCTTTACCGTATGTGACCTCACTACCAACAACCTCTGATGTTTGCCGAGACACACGTTCAAATAGATTTCTCCAAAGGAGTTAAATAATTAGGTTACAAACCTGTAGGCATCTCATTCTCACGAGGGTCTCCTCCCACCTCCCCACCCCCGTTCAAAAAACCCCAAACAACAAACAAACCAAACCCACAGACCCAACTGAACAAAGACAGCAGCTGGGCGACCCCCTCACTGCGTTCTCCCCACTTATTTACTGGGTGACCCTTCCTTTCGCTTCACCTCCTAACCCAGTGCCTCTGATTATGAGATAATGGATTTTGCGATTGTTCCTGTCAGGGGAAAAAAAAAATCCCCACCGAACCCCACGTTTTCATCTTTGGACTGTTTTATTTAAGCCAATGGAAAAGTATTGAGAACAGTAATTGATTCATAATGATCCATAAATCGATGTCGGGGAGCGGTGAGGGGGGGGCTGGAGATGGAGATGTATGAAGAGTGGGAAGGGGGATGCTGTTTATTTATTTTATTTCTAAAGCTTCAAGTAAAGTAGCTTTGACACTGTTGGGGCTGGAGGGGAGGAGCTGTTGGGCTCTGCTGGATCATCCATCATCGCTGTCACCCAGAGTCTGCCCCGAGGAGCCGTAGACGCAATCTCCCTTCTGTCTCTACACCGAAACTATTAATATTAAAACCTCCCTTCAAACACTGCCCGGACGGTCTCCATTCTCATCACAATCTGACCGGCCTCCCCCATCAGACCCGCAGTTTTCCCTGCGCAGCAGCTTCCTCCAAGCTTGGCCCCAACGGAGGGAGCTCCACGACCGTGCACGACGCCCTTAGTTGATTACAGCCACTGTTAGGTCCCCCCTTCTCACCCCGTCAGTTTGAAACATGTCTGTCTGTCTAACACACGCGCGCGCGCGCGCGCGCGCGCAAAGAGAACACCAGGTGAGGGCCCGGAGCCGCCCGCACGGAGAGGGAGAGTCTGCACGCCCCCTGCGCCTGCCTGAGCCCCTGCCTGCCTCCTCCCAGGCTGGTCCGTACTGGGTTGTGGCTGCTAAGCCCGCACATCCAAACACCGCCCCCGCCCCAGACACCAGCCCTTCTAACACAGTGGCAACTTGCAGCTGAGGTCCAGGCTCCTTATCAAACTGCTGGCCTGCAAGACTGGTGGGGAACTTGTGGAGGATCCCTGTCCAGTCCCTTTGAAGGAAGGTCCCTCCTCTGACAGCTGCTAGAGATATTAGCCACATTTCCCTTCCCAAATCTGCTCCGGGTTAACGGGCCCACAGGGGCGGGAGGGGGCTAGGATCCTGACGGACTCTTCTGGACAGATCTAACCAGGGTGAGCTGGGGCGAGTGCGGGGCGCTGACCTGGGGGTGCGGCGGGGGCGGGGGGTGGAGTGCGGGGGGAGGAGGAGTGTGGGGAAGACACAGACTTCCCTTATCTTTTCTTCTCATTTTCCTTCAAAATGTGGCTTCTTGCTCAATTCCCAACCCTTAACAGATGGCGACTGCAGTTCTCTCAGAATTTCTTAAAGAAAGGGAAACCTTTGGAATTTATTTCTGCTTTTGCTTTTCCATATAAATAAAAAAGTGTTTTTATATTACTCTTGTTTTGGAGAACATAAGCAATTTTATTCAGACTACAGTATTTCCTTTAACACTATATGGTTGTCAAAACACCATTCCCAGTTTCTTTGCTTTTGACAGCTGAGTCTTTCTTAAATATACCCAAATCGGAACTCTTTATACTAAATAGTAAACCCGAGATAGGAGCAAGTGCCTTCCGAGGTGGTATAAAAAAAAAAAAAGCATTATAAAAAATTGGACAACTCTACCACCTCTCTATCTTAGCATCTGGAGTGGGGCGGCAGGAGAGCAAGGAAATGCAAACAAATATTATTACAACAATTATTCATCTCTAAATATTTAAGAAGGTAAGGTTAATGTGATAGGGTGTGAAGTTGTTAAATTAAATCTGAGATGGCTTTATCTGTTAAAACCAAGAATAGAGAGTTCTGGGATCTAAACTGTGATGAAGTAGCTTAATAATTTCATTAAACACTTTCTAAATATGAGCCAACTACTAAGTAAACCCTTCAGCATTTACTCTACTGACAGGAAAGGAAGAAAAACTTTGCCAAATTTTTTTTCAGCTGATGTGAGAGTTAATTTATAAATGAAGAACTTGTAAAATTTTACCTATAGCATTTAAAATAAAAATAAGTAATTATTAAAATTTTGCAAAAAGACTCCATATATAATTGGATGACAAAAATGAGAGGGAAGCTCTCTGTATTCCAAGTGGCCCATAATTTCTCCATGAACAGTTAGCTGGTATCAGAAGTGTTATTTCTGTGTTTAAACAGCATAATGCTAATTAAACTAATAAATGGATTTATAAAAATTCTACCTAAAAATGATACAGAACAATAGAAGCTTATTTCCTTGTTCTTTTGCATACAACTTCTATTAATGGCTGTTGGCTTGCTTGTTGTGCAATGGGAAGAGGGAAGAACCCAAAATAAGATTCAAACTTGGATTTCTGAGATAGTGAATGATTTCCCAGGCTGACAGCACGGAAGTAAATAAAAGTTTATGACAGTATCCCTTCTGAACACAGGATTCAAAGTTTGGGTGTTACAAAATTTCAGGATAGTATATTTATTTGAACAACTGAGAAGCATGCAAATCCCTCACACCTTTTTTCACTCTGCTTACTTTGGCAGGCGTTTTGTGTAGTACCATCATGTAAATGTCAGAGGTGTTCAGGAATGTTGCATGAAGTTTTGAAAATGGCATTACATTGCCTGTTTTGCTGTTGTTTTAGGGGAAAAAAATTAAGTTTAATGAGCAGATCATCGCACTGTAGTGCCTGCATATGGAGGTGTCTGAAATAAAAAGACAGCATCCTATAATTTATATTAAATATTAATGATTAAGTAATCTTTTCAACACAGGACCTCGAATTCCATAGAAGTTGTTTACTCATCTATGAACATCTATATGTAAATTCTTAATTTACATATTCAACAGTATTTTAGTAACTAAGACAGAGAAAAAACACAGGCAGATGAATTATCTTTGAGCACAGACGTTAGTTATTTCTTATGATGTAAAATTAACCCTGAAAAAACCCTTTATTCTGGCAGAAGATGAACATAAAAAGCTTCATCTGAAAGTACTTTTTTTTTAACATCATGCAGCTAAAGAGGATGTTGGACATGTCGGTGATCTTTCAACCTGGCTCATTACACACACACACACACACACACATATACACAATTTCGTACCTTTAGAAGTTTTCTGCTGGTAGAATTTATAGGCCAAATATATACTGAAAGCTTACAGATGGTTACCTTAAAAAATTGTTGGTAAGTTAAGTTTTGATATATACTGGATTTCTGGAGGCAAAGCCATCATCTACTTTCAATCCCAAGCATAGGCTCTGTGCAACCTTGCCTTAAAACTATTAAAAACACAAAAGCCTAACAAAAAATCAAAAATGAAATATTTATTACCGCATTTTGTGACTTAACACTTTTTTTTTTAACATAACGTCACAGTCCTCATACAAGTATTTTAATGTAAATTTGACAAAGCTTAAAGGTAACAGCATTTTCTTCTAGTGAGGAACACGTGCTGAGAAAAGAAGAATTCATGGACATACAATACCAATTCCACAGCAGATCTGATACTAGCAAAAACATTCTTTTTTTTTTTTTCAATTGAGGTAAACACATAGAATATCTAACATGAAACAATTAATAGACCGAACTCTGTACGAAGTTTGTTACAGTATTCTCTTGCTCCTTTTTATCCCCCAAGCTTTGAGTTTCTGATAAAGTCCTAGTTCTGGTACCATGACCATTAATAACTTTTTTTGTGTGTTGAGGAAAGCTGCCCAACTTAAGATTGTTTTGTCCACAGCCAAGGCTTAGAACTCCTGGAAGAAGCTCCTGCTCTGTCTTTAAATCTTCATTGGCAAGCTCTTTGAAGAAGAGTCCCCCCAAATAATAATAAGAATTGGCTTATGAAGCACAAACTATAAAGATCTGTTTGAAACTAAAGGACACATTTATGGAGGAACAAAGGCCGGGCATGAAAACACATTCTTGAAGCCGGAGTCCGAGGGATGAGGTTCAGCCAAACGGTCACCAAGGTCTCCAGCGCGGTTCTCTTTCTCATTGGCCCAACAGGTTTAAAATATACCACAGTCTCTCCTGGATAGTGAATTCACTGATGAACCAAAACAGTCATTCTTTTGGGAACAACACACATAGTGTGGAAAACAAGGATATATTTTTTTTCTCTTCTAAAACTATTTGAGGCAACGTAACGGAGTGATCAACAGAAATGTACAAGTTTAACTTAGTTCCTATGTTTACACTACAGTAGTTGTAACTCTCGGAGTCTTTTTCCAGAGGATCTTTACATGGACAGAATTGTCTCAGTGAGCCCATGACTTCACATTTGTGTTCTTGTCTCATTGGTCCTCTGTTGCTTGATGAAAAATGACAAAAAGTAAAAAATAATCACAGCTGTCTGGAATTTCATATTGAGTGTCAACATCTGGTCAAAGTTCAGAAAGTCTTAAAATAGTTTTTGCGTGTGTTTCCTTTTCCCTTGAGTTCCCTTATACTACTGGGCATGAATGTCCATAACCTGTCCACCAACATTAGGATCTACA